>NW_027048702.1:0-8154 GCF_025399875.1 Dalotia coriaria | reverse complement strand
AAAATTTTGCAAACCCCCCTTTTTTAAAAGTTTAACGCTTTTAACCGTAAAAAAAAAAAAAAGGGCTTTTTTAATTCTTTTTTAAAAGTTTTTAAAAATTTAAACAAAAAAAAAGTTTTTTTTGCAAAAGTTTAAAAAAAAGGTTTTTAATTTTTTTTTTTTAAAAAAAAAGGGTTTTTATTTAACGTTAAATTTAAAATGCTTTTTTTACAAAAACTTTTTATTTAAGGGTTTTAAAAAACCAAAAAAGAAAATTTTTTAATTTTTTTTTTATTTTTTTAGAAATTTAAAATCTTTTTTAAAATTTATTTTAAAAAAGACGTTTATTTTAAATTTTTAAGCAAAAACTAAAAACACGTTTTTTTGGTTTTATTTTTCCTTTTAAGTTTTAAAACACAAAATTTAAAAATGTTTTTTAAAAAACGCATTTTTTTTTTTCCTTTTTAAGCTAAAAAATAAAAACCACGTTTTTTTTTTTTTTTTAAATAGCGCTTTTAACGTTTAACTTTAAAAAATTTAAAATCTTTTTTAAAAAAGGTTTTGATTTAAGGGGTTTTAAAAAAACCTAAAAAGTTTTTTTAAAGTTTTTATTTATTCGTTTTAACGTTTAACGAAAAAATGCTTTGCTTTTTTAAAAAAATTTTTTTTTTTTTTTTAACCAAAAAAAGTAAAAGCTTTTTTAAAACGTTTTATTAATTTTCCCTTTTAAAATTTAACGAAAAAATTTAAAATCTTTTTTAAAAAATTTTTTTTAAAACGGTTTTAACGCAAAAGCTAAAAGTTTTTTTAAAAAATTAATTTTTTTTTTAAACGTTTAAACGTTTAAAAGGAAAAATTTTTTTTTGAAAAAATTTGGTTTTAAACGGTTTTACGCTAAAAATAAAAAAAATTTTTTTAAAATTTTTTTTATTAATTTCTCTTTTTAATTTTTAAACATAAAATGTTAAAAAATTTATTTTGAAAAAATTTAGCTTAAGTTTAACGAAAAAAAATAAAAGCTTTTTTTTAAATTCTTTTTTTATTCATATTGTTCTATTTGAACGATTTAACGTCAAAATGCTTGAAAATGCTTATTTTAGAAAAAACAGCACTTTTTGAGTTTTAAATTTGGTTTAACGCAAACAGCATAAAACACAATTTTTATTATTCGTTTTATTAATATTGCGTCTATTTGAACGATTTCAGCGATCTAAAATGCTTGAAAATGCTTATTCTATAGCAAAACAGCACGTTTTGAGCTTTTGTCTGCGTTTTAACGCGTAAACAGCATAAAACGACGATTTTTATTATTCGTCTTTTATTAATATTATCTATTTGAACGATTTCCCAGCGATCTAAAATGCTTGAAAATGCTTATTTTAGCAAAACAGCACGTTTTTTGAGCTTTTAATCTGCGTTTTAACGCGTAAAACAACATAAAACGACGAATTTTTACTATTCGTTTTTTATTAATATTGCACGTCTATTTGAACGATTTCAACGATCTAAAATGCTTGAAAATGCTTGTTTTGCCAAAACATACATTTTGAACTTTTAATCTGCGTTTTAACGCGTAAACGCTTTTGATAAAACGACGAATTTTTATTATTCGTTTTTATTAATATTGCTTCTATTTGAACGATTTCAACGATCTAAAATGCGTGAAAGTAATGTATTTTAGCAAAACAGCATGTTTTGAGCTTTATTCTGCGTTTTTAGCTTGCGTAAAACAGCATAAAACGGCAAAATTTTTTATTATTCGTTTTTTAATATTGCACGTCTATTTGAACGATTTTCAACGATCTAAAATGCTTGAAAATGCTTATTTTAGCTAGGGAACGCGCAATTTGAGCTTTTAATCTGCGCGTTTTAACGCGTCAAAACAGCATAAAATGGCAGAAATTTTTTATTATTCGTTTTTTATTAATTGCGTCTATTTGAACGATTTCAACGATCTAAAATGCTTGAAAATGCTTATTTTAGCAAAACGACACGTTGCGGGCTTTGTCTTGCATTTTAACGCGTAAAACAGCGCAAGCGACGGAATTTTTGTACTGCGTTTTGGTAATATTTCTATTTGAACGATTTCAACGATACAAATCTTTGAAAATGCTTATTTTAGCAAAACAGCACGTTTTGGCGGGCTTTAATCTGGGTTTTAGCGCGATAAAACAGCTTATAAAACGACGAGGTACTGTTAATTCGTTTTTATTAATGGCAAGCTGTTTAAACGATTTTAAACGATCTACAAAATGCTTGAAAATGCGCTTTATTTTGGCAAAACAGCGCGTTTGAGCTTTTAATCTGCGTTTTAACGCGTAAAACAGCATAAAACGTAAATTTTATTGTTCGTTTTATTCACATATTGTATATTTGAAGACGATTTCAACGATCTAAAATGCTTGAAAATGCTTATTTTTAGCAAAACAGCACGTTTTGAGCTTTAATCTGCGTTTAACGCGTAAAACAACATAAAACGACAGAATTTTTTATTATTCGTTTTATTAATAATACGCGTCTGTTGAACAGTTCAACGATCTAAAATGTGAAAATGCTTATTTTAGCAAAACAGCACGTTTGAGCGATTAATCTGCGTTTTAACGTAAAACAACATAAAAATGACAGATTTTATTATTCGTTTTTATTAATGGTAGCTCTATTTAAACGATTTCAGCAGTAAAATGCTTGAAAATGTTTTATTTTAAACAAAAACAGCACGTTTTGAGCTTTAATCTGCGTTTTAACGCGTAAAACAACATAAAAACGACGAAATTTTTATTATTCGTTTTTATTCATATTGCTTCTATTGAACGATTTCAACGATCTAAAATGCTTGAAAATGCTTATTTTAGCAAAACAGCACGTTTTTGAGCTTTAATCTGCGTTTTAACGCGTAAAACAACATAAAACGACAAATTTTTATTATTCGTTTTATTCATATTGCTTCTATTTGAACGATTTTACCAACGATCTAAAATGCTTTGAAAATGCTTATTTTAGCAAAACAGCACGTTTTGAGCTTTAATCTGCGTTTAACGTAAAACAGCAAACGACGAATTTTATTATTCGTTTTTATTAATATTGCGTCTATTTGAAGACGATTTCAACGTCTAAAATGCTTGAAAATGCTTATTTTAGCAAAAACAGCGCGTTTTTGAGCATTAATCTGCGATTTAACGTAAAACAGCATAAAAGGCGTTTTTATTATTCGTTTTTATTAATATTGCTTCTATTTAAACGATTTCAACAATCTAAAATGCTTGAAAATGTTTATTTAGCAAACAGCACGTTTGAGCTTTAATCTACGTTTTAACGCGTAAAACAGCATAAAAACGACGAAAATTTTGGTATTCGTTTTTATTCGTATTACTTCTATTTGAACGATTTCAGCGTCTAAAATGCTTGAAATGCTTATTTTTAGCAAAACAGCGTTTTGAGCTTTTAATCTGCGTTTTTAACGCGTAAACAGCATAAAACGACGTTTTTTATTATTCGTTTTTTTTTAATAATATTGCGCGTCTATTTGAACGATTTCAACGATCTAAAATGCCAGAAATGCTTATTTTAGCAAAACAGCACATTTTGAGCTTTAATCACTGCGTTTTAACGCGTAAAACAACGCAAAACGACGAATTTTTATTATTCGTTTTATTAATATTACTTCTATTTGAACGATTTCAACGATCTAAAATGCTTGAAAATGCTTATTTAGCAAAACAGCACGTTTGAGCTTTAGTATTTCGTTTTAACGCGTAAAACAGCATTAAAACGGCCAATTTTTCTTCGGCCAATATTGCGTTTATTTGAACGATTTCAACGATCTAAAATGGCGAAAGTAAACTTATTTTGTAAAACATCACGTTTTGAGCTTTTAATCAGCGTTTTAGCGCGTAAAACAGCATAAAAACGACGGTACGGCCGGTTTTATTAATATTGCGTCCTATTTGAACGATTTCAACGATCTAAAATGCTTGAAAATGCTTATTTTAGCAAAAACAGCACGTTTTGAGCTTTAATCTGCGTTTTTAACGCGTAAGGCGTAACTTTATAAAACGACGGGTACATTATTCGTTTTTTATTAATATTGCTTCTATTTAACGATTTCAACGATCGAAAATGCTTGTAAATGCTTATTTTAGCTAAACAGCACGTTTTGAGCATTAATCTGCGCGTTTTAACGCGTAAAACAGCATAAAACGACGAATTTTTACTATTCGTTTTTTATTAATAATGCGTCTGTTGAACATTTCAACGATCACAAAATGCTTGAAAATGCTTATTTTAGCAAAACAGCACGTTTTGAGCTTTAATCTGCGTTTTAACGCGTAAAACAACGCATAAAAATGACAGAAATTTTTATTATTCGTTTTATTAATATTGCGTCTATTTGAACGATTTCAACGATCACAAAAATGCTTGAAAATGCTGACGCAGCAAAACAACACGTTTGAGCTTTTAATCTGCGTTTTAGCGCGTAAAACAGCATAAAACGACGAATTTTATTATTCGTTTTTATTAATATTACTTCTGTTGAACGATTTCAGCAATCTAAAATGCTTGAAAATGCTTTATTTTGTAAAACAGCACGTTTGAGGCTTTATTCTGCGTTTAACGCGTAAAACAGCATAAAACGACGAAATTTTTATTATTCGTTTTTATTAATATTGCGTCTATTTGAACGATTTCAACGATCTAAAATGCTTGAAAATGCTTATTTTAACCAAAACAGCACGTTTGAGCTGCAATCAGCGTTTAACGCAGTAAAACAGCATAAAACCACGAATTTTTTTATTATTCGTTTTTTATTAATGTGCGTCTATTTGAACGATTTCAACGATATAAAAATGCTTGAAAATGCTTATTTTATGCAAAACAGCACGTTTGAGCAATCTGCGTTTTAACGCGTAAAACAGCATAAAACGACGAATTTTTTATTATTCGTTTTTTTTATTAATATTGCGCCTATTTGAACGATTTCAACGATCTAAAATGCTTGAAAATGCTTATTTTAGCAAAACAGCACGCGTTTGAGCTTTTAATCTGCGTTTTTAACGCGTAAAACAACATAAAACGACAGCGAATTTTTGGTATTCGTTTTTATTAATATTGCTTCTATTTGAACGATTTCAACGATCACAAAATGCTTGAAAATGCTTATTTTATGCAAAACAGCACGTTTTGAGCTTTATTCTGCGTTTTACCGCGTAAAACAGCATAAAACGAAATTTTATTATTCGTTTTTATTAATATTACGTCTATTTGAACGATTTCTACGATCTAAAATGCTTGAAAATGCTTATTTTAGCAAAACGCAGCACGTTTTGAGCTTTTAATCTGCGTTTTAGCGCGTAAAACAAAAATAAAAATGACGAATTTTTATTATTCGTTTTTATTAATATTGCTTCTATTTAAAACGATTTCAGCGATCTAAAATGTGAAAATGCTTATTTTAGCAAAACAGCACGTTTTGAGCTTTAATCTGCGTTTTAACGCGTAAAACAACATAAAACGACGAATTTTTATTATTCGTTTTTATTAATATTGCTTCTATTTGAACGATTTCAACGATCTAAAATGCTTGAAAATGCTTATTTTAGCAAAACGGCACGTTTTGAGGCTTTTTATCTGCGTTTTTAACGCGTGAAACAGCATAAAACGACAGAAATTTTATTATTCGTTTTTATTAATATTGCGTCTATTTGAACGATTTCAACGATCCTGGAAATTCTTGAAAATGCTTATTTTGTAAAACAAGCACGTTTGAGCTTTAATCCTGCGTTTTAACGCGTAACCCACTGTATAAAAACGACAAATTTTTATTATTCGTTTTTAATAATATTGCGTCTATTTGAACGATTTCAACGATCTAAAATGCTTGAAAATGCTAATTTTAGCAAAACAGCACGTTTTGAGCTTTAATCAGCGTTTAAACGCGTAAAACAACATAAAACGACGAAATTTTTATTATTCTTTTTTTATTAATATTGCTTCTATTTGAACGATTTCAACGATCTAAAATGTGAAAATGCTCTTATTTAGCAGCAAAACAACACGTTTGAGCTTTTATCTGCGTTTAACACGTAAAACAACATAAAACGACAGAATTTTATTATTCGTTTTTTATTAATATTGCGTCTATTTGAACGATTTCAACGATCTAAAATTCTTGAAAATGCTTATTTTAGCAAAACAGCACGTTTGAGCTTTAATCTGCGTTTTAACGCGTAAAACAACATAAAAACGACAGATTTTTATTATTCGTTTTTTATTAATAATGCGTCTATTTGAACGATTTCAACGATCTAAAATGCTTGAAATGCTAATTTTAGCAAAACAGCGCGTTTTGAGCTTTTAATCAGCGTTTAAACGCGTAAAAAAACAAAAAACGACGGGAATTTTTTTTTTTTTTAAATTTTTTTGGGGGGGAAAAAAATTTTTAAAATTTCTTTTTTTTTTTGGGAAAAATTTTTGGTTTTTCCCAAAAAAAAAAAAAAAAAATTTTTTTTTAAATTTGGGGTTTTTTTTAAACCCCCTTTTTTAAAATTAAAATTTTGAAAAAATTTTGGGGAAACCAAAAGCAAAAAGCAAAAAAAAGCAAAAAAAAAAAAAAATTTTTTTTTTTTTTAAATTATTTTTTTAAAAAAAAAAATTTTTTTTCCAAAATTTTTTTAAAAAAAAAACCAATTTTGGTTTTTTTTTTAAAAAAAAAAGGTTTTTAAAATTTTTATTTTTTTTTTTTTTTTAAAAATTTTTTTTTTAAATTTTTAAAAAATTTTTTTTTTAAAAAAAATTTTTTAATTTAAAAAAAAAAGGGGAAAAAAAAAAAAATTTTTTTTTTTTCGTTTTAAAAAAAAAATTTTTTTAACTTTGGAAAAATTTTTAAAAAAAAAAAAAAATTTTTTTTTTTTTTAAAAAAAAAAAAGGGGGGGGGAAAAAAATTTTTTTTTTTTTTTTAATTTTTTTTAAAAAAAACCAAAAGGTTTTTTTTTTAAAAAAAAAATTTTTTTTTCCGGTTTTTGGGGGAAAAAAAAAAACGGAAATTTTTTTTTTTTTTTTTTTTTTTTTTAAAAAAAAACCAAAAAATTTAAATTTTTTTTTAAAAAAATTTTTTTTTTAAATTTTTTTTTTAAAAAAAAAAAAAAATTTTTTTTTTTTTTATTAATATTCCCTTTTTTTTCCCAAAAATTTTAAAAAATTTTTTTAAAAAAAAATTTTTTTTTAATTTTTTAAAAAAAATAAAACGACTTTTTTTTTTTTTTTTAAATTTTTTTTAAATTTCCAACGATCAAAAATTTAAAATTTTTTTAAAAAACAGCACGTTTTAAAAAATTTTTTTTAAAACCAAAAAAAAAAATTTTTTCCCTTTTTTTTATTTTTTTAAAAACCCACCAAAAAAAAAAAAATTTTTAAAACAAAATTTTTTTTAAACCTTTTTTTAAAAAAAAAACCAAAAAAATTTTTTTTTTTTTTTTAAAAATTTTTAAAAAAAATTTTTGTTTTTTTTTAAAACAGAAAAAAATTTTTTTTTTAAAAAAAAAAAAAATTTTTTTTTTTTTTTTTTTTTTTTTAAAAAAAAAAAAATTTTTGAAATTTTTAAAACACCCCCTTTTTTTTTCCCAAAAGGAAAAAAAAAATTTTTAAATTTTTTTATTTTTTTTTAAAATTTTTTTTAAACAAAAAAAATTTTAAAAAAAAAAAAAAATTTTTTTTTTTGGGAAGGAAAACAAAAAAAAGGTTTTAAAAAATTTTTTTTTTTTTTTTTTAAAATTTTCCCCTTTTTAAAGTTTAAATTTTTTTTAAAAAAAGTTTTTTTAAAAAACCTTTTGGGGAAAAAAAAAAAAAAATTTTTTTTTTAAAAAATTTTTTTTTTTTAAATTTTTCTTTTTAACAAAATTTTTTTTAAAAAAAAATTTTTTTAAAAAAAATTTTTTTTAAAAAAAAAACCGAAAAAATTTTTTTTAAAAAATTTTTTTAAAATTTTTTTTTAAAAAATTTTTTTCCAAAAAAATTTTTGGTTTTTTTTTTTAAAACCGGCCCCCCCCTTTTTTTAAAAAAAAAAACGCTTTTTTTTTTTTTCCCCCGTTTTTTTTAAAAATTTTTTTTTTTTGGGGAAAAAAAACAGAAAAAACCCCCTTTTTTTAATTTTTTTTTTTAAAAAAAAAAAAATTTTTTTGG
>NW_027048701.1:0-8155 GCF_025399875.1 Dalotia coriaria | reverse complement strand
GTGCTGTTTTGCTATCGTTGAAATCGTTCAAATAGACGCAATATTAATACAAAACGACAATAAATTTGTCGTTTTATGTTTTACGCGTTAAGCGATTAAAGCTCAACGTTGTTGCTAAAATAAGCATTTTCAAGCATTTTAGATCGTTGAATTCACGCCATTAATAAAACGAATAGTAAAAATTTCGTCGTTTTATGCTGTTTTACGCGTTAAAACGCAGATTAAAGCTCAAACGTGCTGTTTTGCTAAAATAAGCATTTTCAAGCATTTTAGATCGTTGAAATCGTTCAAATAGAAGCAATATTAATAAAAACGAATATAAAATTCGTCGTTTTATGCTGTTTTACGCGTTAAAACGCAGAATAAAGCTCAAAACGTGTTGTTTTGCTAAAATAAGCATTTTCAAGCATTTTAGATCGTTGAAATCGTTCAAATAGAAGCATATTAATAAAAACGAATAATAAAAATTGTTGTTTTAGCTGTTTTACGCGTTAAAAGCAGATTAAAGCTCAAACGTGCTGTTTTGCTAAAATAAGCATTTTCAAGCATTTTAGATCGTTGAAACTCGTTCAAAAGACGCAATAAAATAAATAACAATAAAAATTTCGTCGTTTTATTTGTTTTACGCTTAAAACGTGATTTTAGCTCAAAACGTGCCGTTTTGCAAAATAAGCATTTTCAAGCATTTTAGATCGTTGAATCGTTCAAATAGCAATATTAATAAAAACGAATAATAAAAAATTTCGTCGTTTTATGCTGTTTTACGCGTTAAAACGCAGATTAAAAGCTCAAAACGTGCTGTTTTGCTAAAATAAGCATTTTCAAGCATTTTAGATCGTTGAAATCGTTTAAATAGAAGCAATATTAATAAAAACGAATAATAAATATTCGTCATTTTATCGTTTTTACGCGTTAAAACGCAGATTAAAGCTCAAAACGTGCTGTTTTGCTAAAATAAGCATTTTCAAGCATTTTGATCGTTGAAATCGTTCAAAAGACGCAATATTAATAAAAACGAATATTAAAAATTTCGTCGTTTTATGCGTTTTACGCGTTAAAACGCAGAATAAAGTTCAAAACGTGCTGTTTTTAAAATAAGCATTTTCAAGCATTTTAGATCGTTGAAATCGTTCAATAAGCAATATTAATAAAAACGAATAATAAAAAATCGTCGTTTTATGCTGTTTACGCGTTAAAACGCAGATTAAAGCTCAAAACGTCTGTTTTGCTAAAATAAGCATTTTCAAGAATTTTAGATCGTTGAAATCGTTCAAACTAGACGCAATAAAAATAAAAACGAATATAAAAATTTCGTCGGTTTTATGCTGTTTTACGCGTTAAACCGTTAAAGCTTCAAAACGTGCTGTTTTGCTAAAATAAGCATTTTCAAGCATTTTAGACGTTGAAATCGTTTAAATAGAAGCAATTAATAAAACCAATAATAAAAATTCGTCATTTTATGCTGTTTTACGCGTTAAAACGCAGATTAAAGCTCAAAACGTGCTGTTTTGCTAAAATAAGCATTTTCAAGCATTTTAGATCGTTAAACGTTCAAATAGACGCAATATTAATAAAAACGAATAATAAAATTTCGTCGTTTTATGCTGTTTTACGCATTAAAAACGCAGAATAAAAGCTCAAACGTGCTGTTTTGCTAAAATAAGCATTTTCAAGCATTTTAGATCGTTGAAATCGTTCAAATATGCAAATATTAATAAAAAACGAATAATAAAAATTTCGTCGTTTTTATGCTGTTTTACGCGTTAAACGCAGAATAAAGCTCAAAACGTGCTGTTTTGCTAAAATAAGCATTTTCGCATTTTAGATCGTTGAAATCGTTCAAATAGAAGCAATATTAATAAAAACGAATAATAAAAAATTCGTCGTTTTTATGCTTTTACGCGTTAAAACGCAGATTAAAACTCAAAACGTGCTGTTTTGCTAAAATAAAACATTTTCAAGCATTTTAGATCGTTAAAATCGTTCAAATAGACGCAATTTTAATAAAACGAATAATAAAAATTCGTCGTTTTATACTGTTTACGCGTTAAAACGCAGATTAAAGCTCAAAACGTGCTGTTTTGCTAAAATAAGCATTTTCAAGCATTTTAGATCGTTGAAATCGTTCAAATAGAAGCATATTAATAAAAAACGAATAATAAAAATTCGTCGTTTTATGCTGTTTACGCGTTAAAACGCAGATTAAAGCTCAAAACGTGCTGTTTTGCTAAAATAAGCATTTTCAAGCATTTTAGATCGTTGAAATCGTTTAAATAGAAGCAATATTAATAAAAAACGAATAAAAAAAAATTCGTCATTTTATGCTGTTTTACGCGTTAAAACGCAGATTAAAGCTCAAAACGTGCTGTTTTGCCTAAATAAGATTTTCAAGCTTTTTTAGATCGTTGAAATCGTTCAAATAGACGCAATATTAATAAAAACGAATAAAAAAAATTTCGTCGTTTTTATGCTGTTTTACGCGTTAAAACGCAGAATAAAGCTCAAAACGTGTTGTTTTGCTAAAATAAGCATTTTCAAGCATTTTAGATCGTTGAAATCGTTCAAATAGACGCAATAAAATAAAAACGAATAATAAAAATTTCGTCGTTTTTATGCTGTTTTACGCTTAAAACGCAGATTAAAAGCTCAAAACGTGCTGTTTTGCTAAAATAAGCATTTTCAAGCATTTTAGATCTGAAATCGTTTAAATTGAAGCAAAAAATAAAAAAAGGCGATAATAAAAATTTGTCATTTTTATGCTGTTTACGCGTTAAAACGCAGATTAAAGCTCAAAACGTGCTGTTTTGCTAAAAATAAGCATTTTAAAGCATTTTAGATCGTTGAAATCGTTCAAATAGACGCACTATTTAAAAACGAATAATAAAAATTTTCGTCGTTTTATGCTGTTTTACGCGTTAAAACGCAGAATAAAGCTCAAAACGTGCTGTTTTGCTAAAATAAGCATTTTCAAGCATTTTAGATCGTTGAAATCGTTCAAATAGACGCACTAAAATAAAAACGAATAATAAAAATTTCGTCGTTTTTATGCTGTTTTACGCGTTAAAACGCAGATTAAAGCTCAAAACGTGCTGTTTTGCTAAAATAAGCATTTTCAAGCATTTTAGATCCTTGAAATCGTTTAAATAGAAGCAATATTAATAAAGAACGAATAATAAAAAATTCGTCATTTTTATGCTGTTTTACGCGTTAAAACGCAGATTAAAAGCTCAAAACGTGCTGTTTTGCTAAAATAAGCATTTTCAAGCATTGTAGATCGTTGAAATCGTTCAAATAGACGCAATATTTATCAAAACGAATAATAAAATTTCGTCGTTTTTTATGCTGTTTTACGCGTTAAAACGCAGAAAAAGCTCAAAACGTGCTGTTTTGCTAAAATAAGCATTTTCAAGCATTTTAGATCGTTGAAATCGTTCAAATAGAAGCAATATTAATAAAAACGAATAAAAAATCGTCGTTTTATGCTGTTTTACGAGTTAAAACGCAGATTAAAGCTCAAAACGTGCTGTTTTTTAAAATAACATTTTCAAGCATTTTAGATCGTTGAAATCGTTCAAATAGACGCAATAAAATAAAACGAATAATAAAAATTTGTCGTTTTTATGCTGTTTTTACGCGTTAAAACGCAGATTAAAGCTCAAAACGTGCTGTTTTGCTAAAATAAGCATTTTCAAAGCATTTTATTTAAATCCGTTGGAATCGTTTAAATAGACGCAATATTATAAAACGAATAATAAAAGATTTCGTAGTTTTTTGCTCGCTTTACGCGTTAAAACGCAGAATAAAGCTCAAAACGTGCTGTTTTGCTAAAATAATCATTTTCAAGCATTTTAGATCGTTGAAATCGTTCAAATAGAAGCAATATTAATAAAAACGAATAATAAAAATTCGTCGTTTTTATGCTGTTTTAGCATTAAAACGCAGATTAAAGCTCAAAACGTGCTGTTTTGCTAAAATAAGCATTTTCAAGCATTTTAGATCGTTGAAATCGTTCAAATAGACGCAATATTAATAAAACGAATAATAAAAATTTCGTCGTTTTTATGCTGTTTACGCGTTAAAACGCTGATTAAAGCTCAAAACGTGCTGTTTTGCTAAAATAAGCATTTTCAAGCATTTTAGATCGTCGAAATCGTTCAAATAGACGCAATATTAATAAAACGAGATAATAAAATTTCGTCGTTTTTATGCTGTTTTACGCGATAAAACGCAGAATAAACTCAAAACGTGCTGTTTTGCTAAAATAAGCATTTTCAAGCATTTTAGATCGTTGAAATCGTTCAAATAGAAGCAATTAATAAAAACGAATAATAAAAATTCGTCGTTTTATGCTGTTTTACGCGTTAAAACGCAGATTAAAAGCTCAAAACGTGCTGTTTTGCTAAAATAAGCATTTTCAAGCATTTTAGATCGTTGAAATCGTTCAAATAGACGCAATAAAATAAAAACGAATAATAAAAATTTCGCCGTTTTTATGCTGTTTTACGCGTTAAAACGCAGATTAAAAGCTCAAACGTGCTGTTTTTGCTAAATAAGCATTTTCAAGCATTTTAGATCGTTGAAATCGTTCAAATAGAAGCAATATTAATAAAAACGAATAATAAAAATTCGTCGTTTTTATGCTGTTTTACGCATTAAACGCAGATTAAAGCTCAAAACGTGCTGTTTGCTAAAATAAGCATTTTCAAGCATTTTAGATCGTTAAAATCGTTTCAAATAGACGCAATATTAATAAAAAACGAATAATAAAATTTCGTCGTTTTATGCTGTTTTGCGTTAAAACGCTGATTAAAGCTCAAAACGTGCTGTTTTGCTAAAATAAGCATTTTCAAGCATTTTAGATCGTCGAAATCGTTCAAATAGACGCAATATTAATAAAAACGAATAATAAAAATTTCGTCGTTTTTATGCTGTTTTACGCGTTAAATGCAGAATAAAGCTCAAAACGTGCTGTTTTGCTAAAATAAGCATTTTCAAGCATTTTAGATCGTTGAAATCGTTCAAATAGAAGCAATATTAAAAAAAACAAATAATAAAAAAATTCGTCGTTTTATGCTGTTTTACACGTTAAAACGCAGATTAAAGCTCAAACGTGCTGTTTTGCTAAAATAAGCATTTTCAAGCATTTTAGATCGTTGAAATCGTTCGAATAGACGCAATAAAAAATAAAAAACGAATAATAAAATTTCGTCGTTTTAATGCTGTTTTACGCGTTAAAACGCAGATTAAAGCTCAAAACGTGCTGTTTTGCTAAAATAAGCATTTCAAGCATTTTAAATCGTTGAAATCGTTCAAAGAACGCAATATTAATAAAACGAATAATAAAATTTCGTCGTTTTTATAGTTGCTTTACGCGTTAAAACGCAGATTAAAGCTCAAAACGTGCTGTTTTGCTAAAATAATTATTTTCAAGCATTTTAGATCGTTGAAATCGTTCAAATAGAAGCAATATTAATAAAACAAATAATAAAAATTCGTCGTTTTTATGCTGTTTTACGCTTAAAACGCAAATTAAACTCAAGCGTGCTGTTTTGCTAAAATAAGCATTTCAAGCATTTTAGATCGTTGAAATCGTTCAAATAGACGCAATATTAATAAAACGAATAATAAAATTTCGTCGTTTTATGCTGTTTTACGCGTTAAAACGCAGATTAAAAACTCAAAAACGTGCTGTTTTGCTAAAATAAGCATTTTCAAGCATTTTAAATCGTTGAAATCGTTCAAATAGAAGCAATATTAATAAAAACGAATAATAAAAAATTCGTCGTTTTATGCTGTTTTACGCGTTAAAACGCAGATTAAAAGCTCAAAATCCTGCTGTTTTGCTAAAATAAGCATTTTCAAGCATTTTAGATCGTTGAAATCGTTCAAATAGACGTAATATTAATAAAAACGAATAATAAAAATTTCGTCTTTTTTAGCTTTTAGGGAAAACGCAGTTTTTAAAAAAAAGGGTTTTTTTGCTAAAATAAAGCATTTTCAGCATTTTAGATCGTTGAAACGTTAAATGAGCAATATTAATAAAAACGAATAATAAAATTTTTTTTTATGTGTTTTGGAAAAAGGGAAAAGTCAAACGTGCTGTTTTTGCAAAAATTTTGCTTTTTAAAAGATTTTTAAATTTAAATGAAAATAAAAAAAATAAAAAAAAAAAATTTTTTTTTTTGTTTTTTTTAGCTTAAAAGCGTTTCAAAAGGTTTTTCAAAAATAAGTTTTTAAATTTTAATTGAAATTTAAAAAGGGAATAAAAATTTTTTTTTTGGGTTTTTAGGTTTTTTTAGCTTCGCGTAAAAAATCGTTTTTGGCTTAAATTTTTAAGTTTTTTAAATTTTGGAAACAAATGCGTTTTAAAAAAAAACGTAAAAAAATTTTTTTTTAAAGCTGTTTTGCTTAAAAGAAATTAAAAAGCTAAAACGTTGTTTTGTAAAATAAGTTTTTTAAAAACGTTAAATTTAAAATAAAGCTTTTAAAAAACGAAAAAAAAAATTTCGTGTTTTTTGCTTTTTAGCTTAAAAGAAATTAAACTTAAAAATTTTTTTTTTAAAAAACCTTTTTTAAAAAAGATTTAAATCGTTTAAATGGTTTAAATAAAAAACGAAAAAAAAAAATTTTTTTTTTTAAAATTTTAGCTTCGCAGTTTAAAACCCAAATGCTTTTTGTAAAAAACATTTTCAAATTTTGTCGTTAAATCGTTCCCAAAAACGCAAATTAAAAAAAAAAACGTTAAAAAAATTTTGCTTTTTAGCTTTTTAGCGAAAAAAAGGGAAATAAACCAAAATTTTTTGGAAAATAAATTTTCGCATTTTAGTTTTAAAATTAAAATGAAGAATTAAATAAAAAGGGTTTTTCGTTTTATGCTTTTTCCAAAAAAAGAGTTAAATTTTCAAAGGTTTTTTAAAAAAATTTTAAATTTTGTTTGAAACGTTAAAAAACGAAAATTTAAAAAAAAAACGAAAAATAAAAATTTTTTTTATTTTTGTTTACCGTTAAAGAGTTAAAAATAAAAGGGGTTTTTTAAAATAACTTTTAGCTTTTTAGCTTTAAACGTTAAATAACGCAAAAAAAAAAAACAATTAAAAAAACCTTTTTTTTGTTTTTTTTAAAAGGGGGGAAAATAAACCGTTTAAAAAAATGCTTTTAAAAGTTTTAGTGTTAAAGTTAAATAACGCTTTTTAAAAAAAAAAAAAAAAAAAAATTTTGTCGTTTATCTGTTTACGCTTAAAAAAAAAAAAATTTGGGGTTTTAGTTTAAAAAAGTTTTTAAGTTTTTGTCGTTGAAACTTTAAATAAAGAAATTTAAAAAAAAGGGAATTAAAATTTCTTTTAGCTTTTTAAAAAAACGAAAAATCAAAAATGTTTTTTGAAAAAAAAAAAAAATTTTTTTCAACGTTTTATTTTAAAAAATTTAAAAAGGCAAATTTTAATAAAAACAATAATACTTTTTTTTTTAGGAAAAAAAGGTTAAAGCTAAACGCGTTTAAAATAAATTTTAAAATTTTGGTTTTTCAAAAAAATTTAATAAAAAAAAAAAAAAAAAAATTTCGTCAGGTTTTTATTAAAACGAAAAAAAAATCCGTTTTTGTTTTTTCTTAAAAAAAAATTTTCAATTTTTTTTTAATCATTAAATTTAAAAGGAATTTAAAAAAAAAAAAAAAAAACCCAAAAATTTTTGGGAAAAAAAGGAAAAAACCCCAAAAGGGCTTTTTTGCAAAAAAAGTTTTTTAAAAATTTTTAGATTTAAACTTAAATAAGGGTAAAAAAAAAAAACGAATAAAAAAAAAAAATTTTTTTATTTTTTTGGGTTGGTTAAACCAAAAGGGTTTTTTAAATTTTCCTTTTAAAAAAAGGGGTAATTTTAAAAAAAAAAGAAAAAAAAAAAAACGTCTTTTTGTGTTTCCGTTAAACGCAAAAAAGCTAAAAAGGGCTTTTTTTTTAAAAAAAAATTTTAATTTTTAACGTTAAATGCCAAATAAAAAATTATAAAAACGTTAAAATTTTTTGGTTTTATTTTTAGTTTAAAACGGGGTTGCTAAAAAGTTGTTTTGCTAAAATTTTTTTTTAAAGCATTTTGTTTTAAACGAAAAAAAATTTTTTAAATAAAAAAAAAAAATTGTAAATTTTTGCTTTTTTGCTTAAAA
>NW_027048700.1:0-8156 GCF_025399875.1 Dalotia coriaria | reverse complement strand
ATTTTGTCGTTAAATTTTAAAAAAAAAAAAAAAAAAAAAAAAAAATTTGTCATTTTTAGTTAAAAGCAAAAAGTAAACGTCTTTTAAAAAAAATTTTTTTAAATTTTAAATTTGGTTTTTTAAAAACGCTTAAAAAAAAATAAAATTTTTCCGTTTTTTTTTTCCCAAAAAAAAAAAAGGCTTTTTGAAAAATGATTTTAAATTTTAATGGAAATTTAAAAAAAGAATATTAAAAAAAAAAAAAAAAAAAATTTTTTTTTACCTTTTTAGGAAAAGGGTTGCTAAAAAAGGTTTTTTTAAAAAATTTTCCCAAATTTTGTCAAACAAAAAAAAAAAAATTTTTAAAAAAAAAATTTTGGTTTTCCTTTTACCGAAAAAAAAAGCCCGGTTTTTGCAAAAAAAAATTTTTTTAATTTTTAAAAATTTAAAAAAAAATTTAAAAAAAAAAAAAAAAATTTTGCTTTTTAGCGTTTAGGAAAAACCTCCTGGTTTTTAAAAATTTTAAATTTTAACATTTTGATCTTAAATTTAAAAAAAATAAAAAAAAAAAAATTTTTTTTTGTTTTACCGAAAAAAACCAAAAAAAAAAAAATTTTTAAAAAAACTTTTAAAATTTAAATTTCCAAAAAATTTTTTAAAAATAAAAACGAATAATAAAAATTCGTCGTTTTATGCTGTTTTACGCGTTAAAACGCAGATTAAAGCTCAAACGTGCTGTTTTACAAAATAAGCATTTTCAAGCATTTTAGATTTTTTGAAATCGTTCAAATAGGAAATAATAATAAAAAAACGAATAATAAAAATTTCCTGTCGTTTTATGCTGTTTTACGCGTTAAAACACAGATTAAAGCTCAAAACGTGCTGTTTTGCTAAAATAAGCATTTTCAAGCATTTTAGATCGTTGAAATCTTCAAATAGACGCACAAAAATAAAAACGAATAATAAAAATTCGTCGTTTTATGCTGTTTACGTTAAAACGCAGATTAAAGCTCAAACGTGCTAAGTTTTGCTAAAATAAGCATTTTCAAGCATTTTAGATCGCTGAACCGTTCAAATAGAAGTAATATTAATAAAACGAATAATGCGTACCCGTCGTTTTATGCTGCTCTTTACGCGTTAAAAATCTGCGATTAAAGCTCAAACGTGCTGTTTTGCTAAAATAAGCATTTTTAAGCATTTTAGATCGCTGGAAATCGTTCAACAGACGCACAAAAATAAAACGAATAATAAAATTTCGTCGTTTTATGCTGTTTTACGCGTTAAAACGCAGAATAAAGCTCAAAACGTGCTGTTTTGCTAAAATAAGCATTTTCAAGCATTTTAGATCGTTGAACTCGTTCAAATAGACGCAATATTAATAAAACGAATAATAAAAATTCGTCGTTTTATGCTGTTTTACGCGTTAAAACGCAGACAAAGCTCCAAAACGCTGTTTTGCGCTAAAATAAGCATTTTCAAGCATCTAGATCGTTGAAATCGTTCAAATAGAAGCAACATTAATAAAACGAATAATAAACGCCGTTTTATGCTGTTTTACGCGTTAAACGCAGATTAAAGCTCAAACGTGCTGTTTTGCTAAAATAAGCATTTACATTTTAGATCGTTGAAATTGTTCCAAATGGACGCAATATTAATAAAACGAATAATAAAAATTTCTGTCGTTTTTATATGCTGTTTTACGCGTTAAAACGCAGATTAAAAGCTCAAACGTGCTGTTTTGCTAAAATAAGCATTTTCAAGCATTTTAGATCGTTGAAATCGTTCAAATAGACGCAATAAAAATAAAACGAATACTGTAAATTTCTGTCGTTTTATGTTGTTTCTACGTTAAACGCAGAATAAAGCTCAAAACGTGCTGTTTTGCTAAAATAAGCATTTTCAAGCATTTTAGATCGCTGAAATCGTTCAAATAGACGCAATATTAATTAAAACGAATAATAAAAATTTCGTCGTTTTATGCTGTTTACGCGTTAAAAACGCAGATTAAAAGCTCAAAACGTGCTGTTTTGCTAAAAATAAGCATTTTCAAGCATTTAGATCGCTGAAATCACCGTTCAAATAGAAGTAATATTAATAAAACGAATAACAAAAAAATTCGTCGTCGGCGTTGCTTGCGCGTTAAAACGCAGATTAAAGCTCAAAACGTGCTGTTTTGCTAAAATAAGCATTTTCAAGCATTTTAGATCTTTGAAATCGTTCAACAGACGCGTACATTAATAAAAAACGAATAATGTAAAAATTGCGTCGTTTTTATGCTGTTTTACGCGTTAAAACGCAGATTGTGCCTCAAAACGTGCTATTTTGCTAAAAATAAGCATTTTCAAGCATTTTAGATCGTTGAAATCGTTCAAATAGTAGCTAAATACACAAAAACGAATAATAAAAATTTTCGTCGTTTTATGCCGTTTACGCGTTAAAAACACAGATTAAAAGCTCAAACGTGCTGTTTTGCTAAAATAAGCATTTTCAAGCATTTTAGATCGCTGAAATCTTTCAAATAGACGCAAAAAATAAAAAACGAATAATAAAAATTTCGTCGTTTCTTATGCTGTTTTACGCGTTAAAACGCAGATTAAAGCTCAAAACGTGCTGTTTTGCTAAAATAAGCATTTTTCAAGCATTTATCGCTGAAATCGTTCAAATAGAAGCAATATTAATAAAACGAATAATAAAAATTCGTTGTTTTACGCGTTAAAACGTATGATTAAAGCTCAAAACGTGCTGTTTGCTAAAATAAGCATTTTCAAGCATTTTTACATCGTTGAAATCGTTCAAATAGCTAACAATATTAATAAAAACGAATAATAAAAATTCGTCGCTTTTATGCTGTTTTACGCGTTAAAACGCAGATTAAAAGCTCAAAACGTGCTGTTTGCTAAATAAGCATTTTAAGCATTTAGATCGTTGAAATCGTTCAAATAGACGCAATAAAAAATAAAAACGAATAATAAAAATTTCGTCGTTTTATGCCGTTTTACGCGTTAAAACGCAGAATAAAGCTCAAAACGTGCTGTTTTGCTAAAATAAGCATTTTTCAAGCATTTTAGATCGTTGAACTCCGTTCAAATAGAGGCAATATTAATAAAAAACGAATAATAAAAAAATTCGTCGTTTTATGCTGTTTTACGCTGCTAAAACGCGGTGAATGCTTTCCAAACGTGCTGTTTTGCTAAAATAAGCATTTTAGATCGTTGAAATCGTTCAAATAGAAGCAATATTAATAAAAAACGAATAATAAAAATTCGTCGTTTTATGCTGTTTTACGCGCTAAACGCAGATTACTCTCAAAACGTGCTGTTTTGCTAAAATAAGCATTTTCAAGCATTTTAGATCGCTGAAATTGTTCAAAATGTGGGACGCAATATAATAAAAACGAATAATAAAAAATTTCGTCGTTTTATGTTGTTTTACGCGTTAAAACGCAGATTTCAAAGCTCAAACGCGCTGTTTTGCTAAAATAAGCATTTTCAAGCATTTTTGTGATAGTTTTCGAAATCGTTCCAAATAGACGCAATAAAAAATAAAAAACGAATAATAAAAAATGTCGTCGTTTTATGTTGTTTACGCGTTAAACGCAGAATAAAGCTCAAAACGTGCCGTTTTGCTAAAATAAGCATTTTCAAGCATTTTACCGTTGAAATCGTTCAAATAGACGCACATAATAAAAAAACGAATAATAGAAATTTCGTCGTTTTATGCTGTTTTACGTGTTAAACGAAGATTAAAGCTCAAAAACGTGCTGTTTTGCTAAAATAAGCATTTTCAAGCATTTTAGACGTTAAATCGTTCAAATAGAAGCAATATTAATAAAAACGAATAATAAAAAATTGCCGTTTTGGCGCTGTTTTACGCGTTAAAACGCAGATTAAAGCTCAAAACGTGCTGTTTTGCTAAAATAAGCATTTTCAAGCATTTTAGATCGTTGAAATCGTTCAAAGAGACGGCCATTACTGGCAAAAACGAATAATAAAATTATGTCGTTTTATGTTGTTTTACGCGTTAAAACGCGATTAAAGCTCAAAACGTGCTATTTTGCTAAAAATAAGCATTTTCAAGCATTTTAGATCGTTGAAATCGTTCACAAATAGAAGCAAATATTAATAAAAAACGAATAATGCGTACCTTCGTCGTTTCATGCTGTTTACGCGTTAAACGCAGAATAAAAGCCTCAAAACGTGCTGTTTTGCTAAAATAAGCATTTTCAAGCATTTTAGATCGTTGAAATCGTTCAAATAGACGCAATAAAAATAAAAACGAATAATGTAAAAATTTCTGTCGTTTTATGCTGTTTTACGCGTTAAAACGCAGATTAAAACTCAAAAACGTGCTGTTTTGCTACAAAATAAGCGTTTTCAGCGATTTTAGACGTTGAAATCGTTCAAATAGAAGCAATATTAATAAAAACGAATAATAAAAATTCGTCGTTTTGGCAAGCGTTTTACGCGTTAAAACGCAGATTAAAGCTCAAACGTGCTGTTTTGCTAAAATAAGCATTTTCAAGCATTTAGATCGTTGAAATCGTTCAAATAGAGCAACATAATAAAAAACGAATAATAAAAAAATTCGTCGTTTTATGCTGTTTTTACGCGTTAAAACGCAGATTAAAGCTCAAACGTGCTGCTGTTTTGCTAAAATAAGCATTTTCAAGCATTTTAGATCGTTGAACCGTTCAAATAGACGCAAATAAAATAAAAACGAATAATAAAAATTTCTGTCGTTTTATAAGCTGTTTTACGCGTTAAACGCAGATTAAAGTTCTCAAAACGTGCTGTTTTGCTAAAATAAGCATTTTCAAGCATTTTAGACGTTGGAATCGTTCAAATAGACGCAATAAAAATAAAACGAATAATAAAAATTTCGTCGTTTTATGCTGTTTTACGCGTTAAAACGCAGAATAAAAGCTCAAAACGTGCTGTTTTATAAAAATAAGCATTTTCGCCATTTGTGATCGTTGGAAATCGTTCAACAGACGCACATTAATAAAAAAACGAATAATAGAAATTCTCTGTCACTTTTGGCGTTGTTTTACGCGTTAAAACGAAGATTAAAGCCCAAAACGTGCTGTTTTGCTAAAATAAGCATTTTCAAGCATTTTAGGATCGTTGAAATCGTTCAAATAGGTTAGCCATTAATAAAACGAATAATAAAAATTCGTCGTTTTATAAGCGTTTTTACGCGTTAAACGCAGATTAAAGCTCAAACGTGCTGTTTTGCTAAAATAAGCATTTCCTTTTCAAGTATTTTAGATCGTTGAAATCGTTCAATAGACGCAATAGTAAATAAAAAAACGAATAATAAAATGTCGTCGTTTTATAAGCTGTTTTACGCGTTAAACGCGGCGAATAAAGCCCAAATGTGCTGTTTGCTAAAATAAGCATTTTCAAGCATTTTAGATCGTTGAAATCGTTCAAATAGACGCACATTAATAAAAACGAATAATAAAAATCTCTGTCGTTTTATGTTGTTTACGTTAAAACGCAGCAGATTAAAGCTCAAAACGTGCTGTTTTGCTAAAATAAGCATTTTCAAGCATTTTAGACGCTGAAATCGTTCAAATAGAAGGCTACTATTAATAAAAATCGAATAATAAAAATTCGTCGTTTTATGTTGTTTCTTACGCGTTAAACGCAGATTAAAGCTCAAAACGTGCTGTTTTGCTAAAATAAGTATTTTAGATCGTTGAACTGCCAACAGACGCGCAATAAAAATAAAACGAATAATAAAATTCTGTCGTCGAGTGTTGTTTTACGCGTTAAAACGCAGAATAAAGCTCAAAACGCTGGTTTTGCTAAAATAAGCATTTTCAAGCATTTTAGATCGTTGAAATCGTTCGCCAAATAGACGCAATATTAATAAAAACGAATAATAAAAATTCGTCGTTTTTATGCTGTTTGCGCGTTAAAACGCAGATTAAAGCCTGCAAACGCGCTGTTTTGCTAAAATAAGCATTTTCAAGCATTTTAGATCGTTGAAATCGTTCAAATAGAAGCAATATTTAATAAAAACGAATAATGTACCCGTCAAGTTTTTATGCTGTTTACGCGTTAAAACGCAGATTAAGCTCAAACGTGCTGTTTTGCTAAAATAAGCATTTTCAAGCATTTTAGATCGTTGGAAATCAAATGTTCAAATAGAAGCACATTAATAAAAACGAATAATAAAAATTCGTCGTTTTATGCTGTTTTACGCGTTAAAAACGTGATTAAAGCCTCAAAACGCTGTTTTGCTAAATAAGCCTTTTGAAGCATTTTTAGATCGCTGAAATTGTTCAAATGGACGCAATATTACGAAAAACGAATAATAAAAATTTCGTCGTTTTATGCTGTTTTACGCGTTAAAACGCAGATTAAAAGTCAAACGTTAAGTTTGCTACAAAATAAGCATTTTCAAGCATTTTAGATCGTTGAAATCGTTCAAATAGACGCACAAAAATAAAAACGAATAATAAAAATTTCGTCGTTTTATGCTGTTTTACGCGTTAAAACGCAGAAATTTGCGCTCAAAACGCGCTGTTTTGCTAAAATAAGCATTTTCAAGCATTTTGTGATCGTTGAAATCGTTCAAATAGACGCAATATTAATAAAAACGAATAATAGAAATTCTGTCGTTTTATGCTGTTTTACGCGTTAAAACGAAGATTAAAAGCTCAAACGTGCCGTTTTTGCTAAAATAAGCATTTTCAAGCATTTTAGATCGCTGAACCGTTCAAATAGAAGCCACATTAATAAAAACGAATAATAAAAATTCGTCGTTTTATGCTGTTTACGCGTTAAACGCAGATTAAAAGCTCTCAAACGTGCTGTTTTGCTAAAATAAGCATTTTCAAGCATTTTAGATCGCTGAAACTCTTTCCAACAGACGCAATAAAAATAAAAACGAATAATAAAAATTCTCGTCGTTTTTATGCTGTTTTACGCGTTAAAACGCGCAGAATAAAAGCCCCAATGCTGTTTTGCTAAAAATAAGCATTTTCAAGCATTTGTGATCGCTGAAATCGCTCCAGACGCAATAATATTAATAAAAAACGAATAATAAAAATTTCACGTTTTATGTTGTTTACGCGTTAAACGGATTAAAGCTCAAAACGTGCTGTTTTATTAAAAATAAGCATTTTCAAGCATTTAGATCGCTGGAAATCGTTCAAATAGCATTATTAATAAAAACGAATAATAAAAATTCGTCGTTTTATGCGCTGTTTTACGCGTTAAACGCAGATTAAAGCTCAAACGCTGTTTTGCTGCTAAAATAAGTACTTTTAGATCGTTGAAATCGTTCAAATAGACGCAATAAAATAAAAAAACGAATAATAAAATTCGTCGTTTTATGCTGTTTACGCGTTAAAACGCAGAATAAAGCTCGTGCAACGTGTGCTGTTTTGCTAAAATAAGCATTTTCAAGCATTTTAGATCGTTGAAATCGTTCAAATGGACGCAATATTAATAAAACGAATCAATAAAAAATTTCGTCGTTTTATGCTGTTTTACGCGTTAAAACGCAGATTAAAGCTCAAAACGTGCTGTTTTGCTAAAATAAGCATTTTCAAGCATTTTAGATCGTTGAAATCGTTCAAATAGACGCAATAAAAATAAAAACGAATAATAAAAATTCTCTGTCGTTTTAGTGCGTTTTACGCGTTAAAACGCAGATAAAGCCTCAAAACGTGCTGTTTTCGCTAAAATAAGCATTTTCAAGCATTTTAGATCGTTGAAATCGTTCAAATAGACGCAATATTAATAAAAACGAATAATAAAAATTCGGCGTTTTATGCTGTTTTACGCGTTAAAACGCTGATTAAAGCTCAAAACGTGCTGTTTTGCTAAAATAAGCATTTTCAAGCATTTTAGATCGCTGAAATCGTTCAAATAGAAGCAAAATTAAAAACGAATAATAAAAATTCGTCGTTTTTATGCTGTTTTACGCGTTAAAACGCAGATTAAAGCTCAAAACGTGCTGTTTTGCTAAAATAAGCCTTTTGAAGCATTTTAGATCGTTGAAATTGTTCAAATGGACGCAATATTAATAAAAACGAATAATAAAAATTTCTGTCGTTTTATGCTGTTTTACGCGTTAAAACGCAGATTAAAAGCTAAAAACGTGCTGTTTTGCTAAAATAAGCATTTTAAACATTTGGATCGTTGAAATCGTTCAAATAGACG
>NW_027048699.1:0-8158 GCF_025399875.1 Dalotia coriaria | reverse complement strand
TTTTTTCGTTTTTAAAAATTTAAAATTTTTTTTGGCCCTTTTCAATTTTTTGGAAAACGATTTTTTTTTCAATTTTTTGTTTTTTCCCTAAAATGCTTTGAAAATGCTTTTTTTAGCAAAACAGCAGGGTTTTGAGTTTTAATCTGCTTTTTTAACGCGAAAAAACAGCATAAAACGACAAAATTTTTATTATTCTTTTTATTAATATTGCTTCTTTTTTAAAGTTTTTAAAGATCTAAAATGCTTGAAAATGCTTTTTTTGTGCAAAAACAGACGTTTTAAAACGGGCGTTTAACGGTAAAAAATAAAACGACAAATTTTTGGGTTTTTCCCGTTTTTTAATATTGCGCCTTTTTTTGAAGGGATTTCAACGATCAAAAAACCCCTTGAAAATGTTTTTTTTAGCAAAAAGGGTTTTGAGCTTTAATCTGCTTTTTAACGCTTTCGTTAAAAGACGAATTTTTTTTATTTCTTTTTTTTAAAAATATTGCTTTTTTTTTGAACGATTTCAAATAAATTCCAAAAATGCCATTTTAAAAACAGCACTTTTTGTTTTTTAAATTCTGCGTTTTAACGGGGTAAAACAGCATAAAAACAAAAAAAATTTTTTTAATTCTTTTTTATTTTTATTGCTTCTATTTGAACATTTAAAAGGGTTTTTAAAAAATGTTTTAAAAATTTTTTTATTTTAGAAACAGCCGTTTTGAGCTTTAATCTGCGTTTTAACGCGAAAACAGCATAAAACGACGAAATTTTTTTTTTTCCTTTTTTTTAAATATTCCCTTCTATTTGAACGTTTTCAACGATCAAAAAATGCTTGAAAATGTTTTATTTTAGCAAAAACATCTTTTTTGAGTTTTTAATCTGGTTTTAACGCGAAAAACAGAAAAAAAAACGACAAAATTTTCCCCATTCGTTTTTATTAATATTGTTTCTTTTTAAACGTTTTTAAACGATCAAAAAAAGCTTAAAAATGTTTATTTTAGCAAAACAGCACGTTTTGAGCTTTAATCTGCTTTTTAAAAGGCGTAAAAAAAAGAAAAAAAACGACGAAATTTTTATTATTCGTTTTTAATTTTTGGGTTTCATTTGAACGTTTTCCCCAAACGATCAAAAAATGCTTAAAAATTTATTTTAGCAAAAAAGACGTTTTTTTTTTAATCGCGTTTTAACGCGAAAAACAGCAAAAAAAACGACAAATTTTTTTATTATTCGTTTTTTTTAAATTCTTTCATTTGAACGATTTCAAGGGTTCAAAAATGCTTGAAAATGCTTATTTTGGAAAAACAGCACTTTTTGATTTTAATCTGCTTTTTTCCCGCGAAAAACAGCATAAAAACGGACGAATTTTTTATTATTCGTTTTTTTAATTTTGGGTTTCATTTGAACGATTTAAACCATTAAAAGCTTGAAAATGATTTTTTTTTAGCAAAACAGCAGTTTTGAGTTTTAATCTGCGTTTTAACGCAAAACAGCATAAAAAAAGGGAATTTTTTTTTATTCGTTTTTTTTAAAATTTTATTGCTTCTTTTTGGGAACGTTTCCCCCAAGGGACAAAATGCTTGAAAATGCTTTTTTTAGAAAAAACAGCACTTTTTTGATTTTTTAACGCTTTTTAACGCGTAAAAAAAAAGAAAAAAAACGACAAAATTTTTTATTATTCGTTTTTATTAATATTGCTTCTATTTAAAAGGGATTTCAACGATCAAAATGTTTTTGAAAATGTTTTATTTTAGAAAAACAGCACGTTTTGAGTTTTAATCGCTTTTTAAGGGTTTAAAACAGCATAAAACGACAAATTTTTATTTTCTTTTTTAAATTTATTGCTTCTATTTGAACATTTCAACGTTTTAAAAATGTTTGAAAATGGTTTTTTTTAGAAAAAACAGCACTTTTTTGAGTTTTAAATTCTGGGTTTAACGCGAAAAACATAAAAAGACGAAATTTTTTTTTTTCCCCTTTTAAATTTTTGCGCCTATTTGAACGTTTTTTAACGATCTAAAATCCCGAAAATGCTTATTTTGAAACAGCACGTTTTGAGCTTTAATCTGCGTTTTAACGCGTAAACGGGCAAAAAAAGACGAAATTTTTTTATTCCTTTTTTATTAATATTGCTTTTTATTTAAACGATTTCAACGATCTAAAGCGCTTAAAAATGCTTATTTTAGCAAAACAGCACGTTTTGAGCTTTAATCTGCGTTTTAACGCGCAAAACAGCATAAAAACGAATGCAAAATTTTATTATTCGTTTTTATTAATATTGCTTCATTTGAACGGATTTCAATGATCTAAAATGCTTGAAAATGCTTATTTTAGCAAAACAGCACGTTTTGAGCTTTAATCTGCGTTTTAACGCGTGTGCCTGTGCATAAAACGTGACGAATTTTTTATTATTCGTTTTATTAATATTGCGTCTATTTGAAACGATTTCAACGATCTAAAATGCTTGAAAATGCTTATTTTAGCAAAACAGCACGTCTTTGAGTTTTTAACGCGTTTTAACGCAAAACTGCGCATAAAAACGATCAAAATTTTATTATCGTTTTTATTAATATTGCGTCTATTTGAACGATTTCCAACGATCTAAAATGATTGAAAATGCTTATTTTAGCGTTTCAGCACTTTTTGAGCTTTAATCTGCGTTTTAACGCGTAAAACAGCATAAAACGACGAAGCTTTTATTATTCGTTTTTATTAATATTGCTTCTGTATTTGAACGATTTCCCGTGATCTAAAATGCTTGAAAATGCTTATTTTAGCAAAACAGCACGTTTTGAGTTTTATTCTGCGTTTTAACGCGTAAAACAGCATAAAAAACGACGAATTTTTATTATTCGTTTTTATTAATATTGCCGGCTTGGAACGATTTTAAACGATCTAAAATGATTGTGTACGATTATTTTAGCAAAACAGTTAATGTTTTGAGTTTTAATCTGCGTTTTAACGCGTAAAACAGCATAAAACGACGAAATTTTATTATTATTCGTTTTTATTAATATTGCGTCTATTTGAACGCTTTCAACGATCTAAAATGCTTTGGTGTCGCTTTTATTTTAGCAAAACAGCACGTTTTGAGTTTAATCTGCGTTTCACGCGTAAACAGCATAAAAACGACGAAATTTTTATTATTCGTTTTTTATTAATATTGCTTCTATTTGAACGATTTCAACGATCTAAAAATGCTGAAAAATGCTTAATTTAGAAAACAGCATCGTTTTGAGCTTTATTCCCCTGCGCTTTAACGCGTAAAGTCGCATAAAAACGACGAAATTTTATTATCTGTTTTTATTAATATTGCGTCTATTTGAACGATTTCAACGATCTAAAATGCTTGAAAATGCTTATTTTAGCAAAATGGCAATGTTTTGAGCTTTAATCTGCGTTTTAACGCGTAAAACAGCATAAAAACGACGAAATTTTTATTATTCGCTTTTTATTAATATTGTTTCATTTGAAACGATTTCCCGGTAACGATTCAAAAATGCTTCGAAAATGCTTATTTTAGCAAAACAGCACGTTTTTGAGTTGTAATCTGTGCGGCGTTTAACGCGTAAAACAGCATAAAACGACGAATTTTTTTATTATTCGTTTTTATATTGCGTCGATTTGAACGATTTCAACGATCTAAAACGCTTGAAAATGCTTTATTTTAGCAAAACAGCACGTTTTGCTTTAATCTGCTTTAACGTATGTAAAACAGCATAAAACTACGCATTCTGCTATTCGTTTTTATTAATATTGCGTCTACTTGAACGATTTCAACGATCTAAAAATGCTTGAAATGCTTATTTTAGCAAACAGCACGTTTTGAGCTTTATTCTGCGTTTTAACGCGTGTCAAGCATGTCGACAAAAATCTGCTATTCGTTTTTATTTTTATTGCGCTCATTTCTGAAATGATTTCAACGATCTAAAAATGCTGAAAATGCTTATTTTAGCAAAACAGCACGTTTTGAGCTTTAATCTCGCGTTTAACGCGTAAACAGCATAAAAAACGACGAATTTTTATTATTCGTTTTAGTTTAATATTGCGCTCGGCCTGGAAACGATTTCAAACATCTAAAATGCTTCTGGAAAATGCTTATTTTAGCAAAACAGCACGTTTTGAGTTTTATTCTGCGTTTAACGCGTAAACAGCATGCAAAACGACAAAATTTTTATTATTCGTTTTTATTTTTTTATTGCGTCTATTTGAACGATTTCAACGATCTAAAATGCTTGAAAATGCTTTGCCAGCAAAAACAGCAATGTTTTGAGTTTTAATCTGCGTTTTAACGCGTAAAAACAGCATAAAACGACGAATTTTATTATTCGTTTTTATTAATATTGCGTCTATTTGAACGATTTCAACGACTTCAAAATGCTTGAAAATGCTTATTTTAGCAAAACAGCACGTATTGAGTTTAATCTGCGTTTTAACGCGCAAACAGCATAAAAAACGACGAATTTTTATTATTCGTTTTATTAATATTGCTTCATTTGAACGATTTCAACATCTAAAATGCTTGCAAATGCTTATTTTAGCAAACAGCACGTTTTGAGTTTTATTCTGCGTTTTAACGCGTAAAACAGCATAAAACGACGAAATTTTTATTATTCGTTTTATTAATTATGCGTCTATTTGAACGATTTCAACGATCTAAAAATGCTGCTCGCCGGTTTTAGCAAATACAGCACGTTTTGAGCTTTAATCTGCGTTTTAACGCGTAAAACGTTACAAAATGACGAATTTTTTATTATTCGCTTTATTAATACGTTTCTATTTAAACGATTTCAACGATCTAAAGCGCTTTAAAATGCTTATTTTAGCAAAACAGTACGTTTTGAGCTTTTAATCTGCGTTTTAGCGTAAAACAGCATAAAAACGACGTAAAATTTTTATTATCTGTTTTATTAATATTGTTTCTATTTGTCCAACGATTTCAATGATCTAAAATGCTTGAAAATGCTTATTTTAGCAAAACAGCACGTTTTGAGCTTTAATCTGCGTTTTAACGCGTAAAAACAGCACATAAAAACGACAAATTTTTGGCTTATCTTTTTATTAATATTGCGCTCCATATTTGAACGTGATTTCAACGATCTTAAAATGCTTCTGGTGTTTTATTTTAGCAAAAACAGCACGCGTCTTGAGCTTTTAATCAGCGTTTTAACGCGTAAAACAGCATAAAAACGTGACAAATTTTACTATTCGTTTTTATGTCATTGCGTTCTTATTTCCTGAACGATTTTAAACGATCTAAAATGATTGAAATGCTTTATTTTAGCAAAACAGCACTTTTTGAGCTTTTTAATCTGCGTTTTAACGCGTAAAACAGCATAAAACGACGAAGCGTTTTTATTATTCGTTTTATTAATATTGCTTCTATTTGAACGATTTCAACGATCTAAAATGCTGAAAATGCTTGTTTTGTGCCGTTTTGAGTTTTATTCTTGCGTTTTAACGCGTAAAACAGCATAAAACGTGACGAATTTTATTATTCGTTTTATTAATATTGCTTCTATTTTAACGATCAATGATCTAAAATGATTGCAAACATTATTTTAAAGCAAAAACAGCACGTTTTGAGCTTTAATCTGCGTTTTAACGCGTAAAACAGCAAAACGACGAAATTTTTATTATTCGTTTTTATTTAATATTGCGTCTATTTAAACGCTTTCAACGATCTAAAATGCTTGGAATGCTTATTTTAGCAAAACAAAGCACGTTTGAGTTTAATCTGCGTTTACCGCGTAAAAACAGCATAAAAAAACGACGAAATTTTATTATTCGTTTTTATTAATATTGCCTATTTTGAACGATTTCAACGATCTAAAATGCTTGAAAATGCTTATTTAGCAAAACAGCACGTTTTGAGCTGTAATCTGCGTTTTTAATCGCGTAAAATAGCATAAAACGCGAATTTTTTATTATTCGTGTTTATAATATGCTGAAATTTGAAGTTTTACAACGATCAAACGTTTTGAAAATGCTTATTTACGCAAAAACACGTTTTGAGTTTTAATCTGCGTTTTTAACGCGTAAACACATAAAACGACGATTTTACATTCGTTTTATTAATATTGCGTCTATTTGAAAAGCAACGTCTTGAATTGCTTGAAATTTAACTTTAAGCAAAACAACGTTTTGAGCTTTTATTATTCGTTTTAACTTTTAATACGCTATTAAACGATTCAACTTGATTATATGTTTAATATTTTATTTGCGTCTATTTGAACGATTTCAACGATTTAAACTGCTTGAAAATGCGTAATTCAGCAAAAAGCACGATTTTTTAAATTCTGCGTTTTTAATATTGCGTAATCAGCATAAAACGACGAATTTTTGTAATTCTTTTTTGAATATTGCTTCGTTTTGAACGATTTCAAATCTGCATTGACTGAAAATGCTTATTTTGAAAAAGCACGTTTTGATTTAATCTGCGTTTTTAAGCGTTAAACAGCTAAAATCGAAAATTTTTATTATTGCTTTTTTTAATATTGCGTCTATTTGAACCATTTCAACGATCAAAAATTTAAAAAGGCTTATTTTGGAAAACAGCACTTTTTTGAGTTTTTCTGCGTTTTAACGTAAAACAACATAAAAACGACAAATTTTTTAAATTTTCGTTTTTTAATATTTTTATTTGGTTTCAACGATTTTCTTGAAAATGTTATTTTAGCAAAACAGCACGTTTTGAGCTTTAATCTGCGTTTTAACGGAAAACACATAAAACGACGAAATTTTTTTTTTCTTTTTTTTATTAATATTGCGTCTATTTGAACGATTTCAACGATCTAAAATGCTTGAAAATGCTTATTTTAGAAAAACAGCACGTTTTGAGCTTTATTCTGCGTTTTAAAGCATAAAACAGCAAAAAAAGACGAAATTTTTATTATTCGTTTTTATTTTATTGCGCTATTTGAACGATTTAAACGATCAAAAAAATGTTTGAAAATGCTTATTTTAGCAAAACAGCACGTTTTGAGCTTTAATCAGCTTTTTAAACGCAAAACAGCAAAAAAACGACGAAATTTTATTATTCGTTTTTTTTTAAATTTGCGTCTATTTGAACGATTTCAACGATTAAAATGCTTGAAAATGTTTTTTTTCGCAAAACAGCACTTTTTGAGTTTTATTCGGGTTTTAAGGGGAAAAACAGCAAAAAAAACGACGTTTTTTTACGTTTTTTTTTTTTATTGCGTCTATTTGAACGATTTCCACGATTTTGGCGAAAATTTATTTTAGCAAAACACCCGTTTTGAGTTTAATTTTTTAACGCGTCAGCTAAAATTTTTTATTCTTTTTTATTAAATTTTCTTCAAAACTTTTTCCGTAAAAAAGAAAAAGTTTTTTTAAAAAAACGCCTTTTTGGTTTAACCCGGGTTTTTAACGCGAAAACACAAAAAAAAATTTTTTATTACGTTTTTTTTAAATATTGCTTCTTTTGAACGATTTCAACGACGTTTTAAAAATGCTTATTTTAGCAAAACAGCACTTTTTGAGTTTAATCTGCGTTTTAACGCGAAAAACAAAAAAAAAAACACAATTTTTTCATTTTTATTTATTTGCTTTATTTGAACGATTTCAACGATCAAAATGCTTGAAAATGCTTTTTTAGAAAAAACACACGTTTTGAGCTTTAATCCTTTTTAACGCGTAAAATACAAAAAAAATTTTTTTATTATTCGTTTTTATGAATATAGCTTGATTTGAAGGGATTTCAACGATCTAAAATGTTGAAAATGCTTATTTGAGCAAAAAAGTTTTGAGTTTAATCTCGTTTTAACGCGAAAACGCAAAAAAACAGGGAATTTTTATTATTCTTTTTTATTAATATTGTTTATTTGAACGATTTCAACATTAAAATGCTTGAAAATGCATTTTAGCAAAACAGCCGTTTTGAGTTTTAATCTGCGTTTTAACGCGTAAAAACATAAAACACGAATTTTTATTATTCTTTTTTATTAATATTGCGTCCTTTTGAACGTTTCAACGACAAAATGCTTGAAAATGCTTTTTTTAGCAAAAACACGTTTTGAGCTTTAACCGTTTAACCCGGGGTCGCAAAAACGACGTTTTTTATTATTGTTTTATTAAATTGCGCATTTGAACGATTTCAACGATCTAAAATGTTGAAAATGCTTATTATAGCAAAACAGCACTTTTGTTTTTAACG
>NW_027048698.1:0-8162 GCF_025399875.1 Dalotia coriaria | reverse complement strand
AAAAACCCGATTTCAACGATCTAAAATGTTGAAAATGTTTTTTTAGCAAAACAGCACGTTTTGGTTTTATTCTGCGTTTTAACGGAAAAACAGCAAAAAAAAACGATGCATTTTTTATATTCGTTTTTATTTTTATTGCGTCTATTTGAACGATTTCAACGATCTAAAATGCTTGAAAATGCTTATTTTAGAAAAACAGCACTTTTTGAGCGAACGGTTTTAACGGAAAACAGCAAAAAACGACGAATTTTTATTATTCGTTTTTATTAATATTGCTTCTATTTGAACGATTTCAACGATCTAAAATGCTTGAAAATGCTTATTTTAGCAAAACAGCACGTTTTGAGCTTTAATCTGCGTTTTAAGCGTAAAACAGAAAAAAAACGACGAAATTTTATTATTCGTTTTTTTTTTTATTGCGTCTATTTGATCGATTCCAACGATCTAAAATGCTTGAAAATGCTTATTTTAGCAAAACAGCACTTTTTGAGTTTTAATCTGCGAACGCAAACAGCAAAAACGACGAATTTTTTTATTATTCGTTTTTATTAATATTGTTTTTTTTGAACGATTTCAACGATCAAAAAATGCTTGAAAATGCTTATTTTAGCCGAGTTTTGAGCTTTATTCTGCTTTTTAACGCGTAAAACAGCATAAAAACGACAAAATTTTTTTATTATTCTTTTTTATTAATAGGTCTATTTGAACGATTTCAAGATTTAAAATGCTTGAAAATGCATTTTAGCAAAACAGCACGTTTTGAGTTTTTATTCTGCTTTTTAACGGGGAAAAAACAGCAAAAAAAACGACGAAATTTTATTATTCTTTTTAAATTTTTTATTGCGTCTATTTGAACGTTTTTTAACGATCTAAAATGTTGAAAATGCAAGCAAAACAGCACGTTTTGAGTTTTAATCGCTTTAACTGAAAAACAGCAAAAAAAACGACAAATTTTTTATTATTCGTTTTTTTTTTTGTTCTATTTGAACGATTTCAACGATCTAAAATGTTAAAAAATGCTTTTTTAGCAAAACAGCACTTTTTGAGTTTTATTCGCGTTTTAACGCGAAAACAGCAAAAAAACGACAAAATTTTTTATTATTCTTTTTTTATTAATATTGCGTCTATTTGAACGATTTCAACGATCTAAAATGCTTGAAAATGCTTTTTTTTGGCAAAAAGCACGTTTTGAGCTTTAATCTGCGTTTTAACGCAAAAAAACAGCAAAAAAAACGACGAATTTTTATTATTCTTTTTTTATTAATATTGCTTCTATTTGAACGATTTCAACGATCAAAAAATGCTTGAAAATGTTTTATTTTAGCAAAAACACGTTTTGAACTTTAATCTGCGTTTTAAGGGGTAAAACAGCAAAAAAACGACAAAATTTTTTTTTCCCCCGGTTTTTTTTAAATTTGGTTTTATTTGAGCGATTTCAACGATCAAAAAATGCTTGAAAATGTTTTATTTTAGAAAAAACAGCACTTTTTTGAGCTTTAATCTGCGTTTTAACGGGGAAAAAACAGAAAAAAAAAGACAAATTTTTTTATTACCTTTTTTTATTAATTTTGGGTTTTTTTTAAACGTTTTCCCCAACGATTTTAAAAATGCTTGAAAATGTTATTTTAAAAACAGCACGTTTTGAACTTTAATCTGGTTTTAACGCGAAAAAAAAGCATAAAAACGACGAAATTTTTATTATTGTTTTTATTAAATTGCGTCTTTTTTGAAGGGATTTCAACGATCTAAAATGTTTTGAAAATGCTTATTTTAGCAAAAACAGCACGTTTTGAGTTTTTAATCTGCGTTTTAACGCGTAAAAAAACAAAAAAAAAACGAAAATTTTTTTATTTTTCCCTTTTTTATTAATATTGTTTCCCCTTTTAAAACGATTTCAAGATCTAAAATGCTTGAAAATGATTATTTTAGCAAAACAGCACGTTTTGAGTTTTAATCTGCGTTTTAACGCGTAAAGCATCATAGAAACGACGAAATTTTTATTATTATTAGTTTTTATTAATATTGCGTCTATTTGAAACGATTTCAACGATTTAAAATGCTTGAAAATGCTTATTTTAGCAAAAACAGCATCGTTTTGAGTTTTTAATCAGCGTTTTAACGCGTAAAACAGCATAAAAACGACGAATTTTTATTATTCGTTTTTATTAATAATATTGCTTCTATTTGAACGATTTCAACGATCTAAAATGCTTGAAAATGCTTATTTTAGCAAAACAGCATCGTTTTATTTTTAATCTGCGTTTTAATTGGTAAAACAGCATAAAAACGACGAATTTTTATTATCTGTTTTTATTACTATTGTTTCTATTGGAACGATTTCAACGTGATCTAAAATGCTTGAAAATGCTTATTTTAGCAAAACAGCATCGTTTTGAGTTTTAATCTGCGTTTTAATTCGCGTAAAACAGCATAAAAACGACGAATTTTTTTATTATTCGTTTTTATTAATATTGCGTCTATTTGAACGTGATTTCAACGATCTAAAATGCTTGAAAATGCTTATTTTGAAGCAAAACAACACGTTTTGAGCTTTAATCTGCGTTTTAACGCGTAAAACAAAGTATAAAAACGACTAATTTTTATTATTATTCGTTTTTATTAATATTGCTTCTATTTGAACGATTTCAACGATCTTAAAATGCTTGAGAATGCTTATTTTAGCAAAACAGCATCGTTTTGAGTTTTATTCTGCGTTTTAACGCGTAAAACAGCATAAAACGACGAAATTTTATTATCTTCGTTTTATTAATATTGCGTCTATTTGAACGATTTCAACGATCTAAAAATACTTGAAAATGCTTTATTTTAGCAAAACAGCACGTTTTGAGTTTTAATCTGCGTTTTAACGCGTAAACAGCATAAAACGACGAATTTTTATTATTTGTTTTTTATTAATATTGCTTCTATTTTGAACGATTTCAACAATCTAAAAAATGCTTGAAAAATGCTTTATTTTAGCGAAACAGCACGTTTTGCTTTAATCTGCGTTTTAACGCAAAACAGCATAAAAACGACGAAATTTTTTATTATTCCGTTTCTTATTAATATTGCGTCTATTTGAACGATTTCAACGATCTAAAAAATGCTTATTTTAGCAAAACAGCACGTTTTATTTTATCTTCGTTTTAACGCGTAAAAAACAAGCACATAAAAAACGACGAAATTTCCTTTTATTATTCGTTTTTATTTTTATTGCGTCTATTTGAACGATTTCACCGATCTAAAATGCTTGAAAATGCTTATTTTAGCAAAACAGCACGTTTTGAGCTTTAATCTGCGTTTTAACGCGTAAAACAGCATAAAAACGACGAAATTTTTATTATTCGTTTTTATTAATATTGCGTCTATTTGAACGATTTCAACGATCTAAAAATGCTTGAAAACGCTTATTTTAGCAAAAACAGCACGTTTTGAGCTTTCATTCTGCGTTTTAAAACAGCATAAAAACGACGAAATTTTTATTATTCGTTTTTTATTTTTATTGCGTCTATTTGAACGATTTCAACGATCTAAAAACGCTTGAAAATGCTTATTTTAGCAAAACAGCACGTTTTGAGCTTTAATCAGCGTTTTAACGCGTGTATCAGCATAAAAACGACGAATTTTTTATTATTCGTTTTTATTAATATTGCTTCTATTTGAACGATTTCAACGATCTAAAATGCTTGAAAATGCTTTATTTTAGCAAAAAACAGCACGTTTTGAGCTTTTAATCTGCGTTTTACCCGCGTAAAACAGCATAAAAAACGACGAATTTTTTATTATTCGTTTTTATTAATATTGCTTCTATTTGAACGATTTCAACGATCAAAAATGCTTGAAAATGCTTATTTTAGCAAAACAGCAATCTTTTGAGCTTTATTCTGCGTTTTAACGCGTAAAACAGCATAAAACGACGAAATTCTTTTTTATTATTCGTTTTTATTAATATTGCGTCTATTTGAGCGATTTCCAACGATCTAAAATGCTTGAAAATGCTTTATTTTGAAAGCAAAACAGCACGTTTTGAGCTTTAATCTGCGTTTTAACGCGTAAAATAACAGCATAAAATGACGAATTTTTGTATTATTCGTTTTTTTATTAATATTGCTTCTATTTAAAACGTGATTTCAAACGATCTATAATGCTTGAAAATGCTTATTTTAGCAAAAACAGCACGTTTTGAGCTTTAATCTGCGTTTTAACGCGTAAAACAGCATAAAACGACGAAATTTTTATTATTCGTTTTGTATTAATATTGCGTCTATTTGAACGATTTCAACGATCTAAAATGCTTGAAAATGCTTTTATTTTAGCAAAACAGCAATGTTTTGAGTTTTAATCAGCGTTTTAACGCGTAAAACAGCATAAAAACGACGAAATTTTTATTATCTGTTTTATTAATATTGCGTCTATTTGAACGATTTCAACGATCTAAAAAACTTTTGGTTTTATTTTTTTTTTAAAAAAAAAAGGAAAAAAAAATTTTTTTTTTTTTTTTTTTTTAAAAAAAAATTTTTTTAAAAACCAAAATTTTTTTAAAAACCCTTTTTTAAAAAAAAAAAAAAAAAAAAAAAAAATTTTTTTTTTTTGTTTTTTTTTTTAAAAAAAAAATTTTTTTTCCAAAAAAATTTTTTAAAAAAAACCCCTTTTTTTTTTTTGGGGAAAAAAGGAAAAAAAAAATTTTAATTTTTTTTTTTTTATTTTTTTTAAATTTTAAAAAAAAAAAAAAAATTTTTTTTTAAAAAAAAAAAATTTTTTTTTTTTTTTTAAAAAAAAAAAGGAAAAACCTTTTTTTTTCCTTTTTTTTTTTTGGTTTTTTGGGTTTAAAAAAAGGGTTTTTTTAAAAAAGAAAAAGGTTTTTTTTTTCCCCAAAAAAAAAAAAATTTAAATTTTTTTTTTAAAATTATTTTTTTTTTTTTTCCTTTTTAAAAGGAAAAATTTTTTTGCAAAAAAATTTTTTTGGAAAAAATTTTTTTTTTTCCCCAAAAAAAGGAAAAAAAAAAGGGAAATTTTTATTTTTTTTTAAAATTTTTTTTCCAAAATTTTTAAAAAAAATTTTTTTTTTTTTTCCCCAAAAAAAAAAAAAAAAAAAAATTTTTTAAAAAAATTTTTTTTTTTTTTAAAAAAAAAAAAAACCCCTTTTTAAAAAAAAATTTTTTTTTTAAAAAAAAGGGGGGAAAAAATTTTAAAAAATTTTTTTTGGAAAAATTTTTTTTTTATTTAACAAAACATCTAAAAGTTTAAAAGTTTTTTACAAACAGCTTTTTGATTTTTTAATTCGTTTTAAAAAAACGCATAAAAACGTTTTTTTAAATTTTTTTTAAATTGTTTTATTTGAAAAAACGTTAAAAAAGTTTAAAAATGTTTTTTAGCAAAACACAGGAGTTTAATTCGTTTTCCAAAAACCATAAAAAAAAAATTTTTAACGTTTTTTTAAATTTGGCAGGTTTAAGTTAAAAATTTTTTTAAAAGCAAAAGAAAAACGACGTTTTATTTTAATTCTTTTTTTTAAGGAAAAACATAAAATAATTTTTAATTTTTCGTTTTAAAAAGTTTTTATTTAAGGGTTTTAACGTTTTGCTTAAAAAGATTTTAAAAAACGGTTTTATTTAATTGCGTTTTCCGAAAACGATAAAAACGACAATTTTTTTAATTCTTTTTAAAAGCGTGATTTAACGTTTAACGCTAAAAGTTTAAAATGATTTTAAAAACCCGTTTTTTTTAAATCTCTTTTTAAGGGTAAAACACTAAAAGGTTTTTTTTAATTCGTTTTTTTAAAAAGCTCTTTTAAAAGTTTAACGTTAAAATGCAAAAAATGCTTTTTTTAAAAAAAAACCTTTTATTTTAATCGTTTTAACGCGTAAAACGAAAAACCCAAAAATTTTTAATTTTTTTTATTAATTTCCCTAGAACGTTTAACTTAAAAATGCTTAAAAGTAAGCAAAAAACGACTTTTTATTTTAATTCTTTTTTTAAGCTAAAAAAGATAAAAACAAAATTTTTAAATTTTTTTTAAATTTTTTTAAACGATTTAAGTTAAAAATGCTTAAAAGAAGAAAAAACAGATTTTTATTTTATTCGGTTTTAAGGCAAAAACGATAAAACGACAAAATTTTAAATTTTTGTTTTTTTTAAACGCATTTAAAGTTTCCCTTAAAAATGCAAAAAAATGCTTAAGCAAAACGAGTTTTTTTAATCGGTTTTAATAAAAAACCAAAAAAAAACGGTTTTTTTTAAATTTTTCTTTTTTTAAAGCTTCTTTTAAAACTTTCCCTCTTGTTAAAAATGTTAAAAAGCAAAAAAGCATTTTATTTAATCTTTTTAAGCGAAAAGACATAAAACGACAAATTTTTAAATTTTTCTTTTTTAAAATTTTGGTTAGAAGTTTTAACTTAAAAATGTTTTTAAAAATCTTAAGCAAAAACACTTTTTTATTTATTCTTTTAAGCTAAAAACATAAAAACGACAAATTTAATTTTTTGAAAGCCTTTTGAACTTTAAGGGTTTTAAAAAGCAAAAAGCATTTTAAAAACGCATTTTTTAGTTTTATTTGCGTTTTAAGGGAAAAAAAACGTTTTAAAAGGAAATTTTTTATTTTGAAAATTTGGTTATTTGCGTTTAACGCAAAAAAGCTTAAAAGCATTTTAAAAACCCGTTTTTTTTTAAAGCTTTTTAAGGGTAAAACACTAAAAAGGAAAAATTTTTATTTTTTTTTAAATTTGGTTATTTGCGTTTAACGCTAAAATTTTTTAAAAGCTTTTTTAAAAAAAACCCGTTTTACCTTTTAACGGTTTAAGCTAAAAAGCAAAAAAAGCAATTTTAACGTTTTTTTAAAGCTTTTTTTTGCGTTTAACGCAAAAAAGCTTAAAAAAAATTTTTTTTAAAAAACCTTTTTTATTTAATTGCTTTTTAATGAACAAAAAAAACGACAAATTTTTTAAATTTTTCTTTTTAAAACCCTTTTTGAAACGTTTTAAATTAAAAGCTTAAAAAGCTTTTTTTAAAAACGGTTTTAGTTTTAAATTGCGTTTTAACGCTAAAAAGCTAAAAAGAAAAATTTTAAAAACTTTTTTAGTTTATTCTCTTTTAACGTTTCCGTTTAAAAAGTTGAAAATTTATTTTGAAAAATTTTGGGCTTTAAATTGCGTTTTAAGGGAAAAAGAAAAAAAAGCTTTTTTAACTTTTTTTTTAAATTGCTTTTTTAACGTTTAACACGCTTAAAATTTTTATTTTAAAAAAACCCTTTTTTATTTTATTCTTTTTGGGTAAAACACAAAAAAAAGGAAATTTTTATTTGAAAAATTTGCGTTATTGCGTTTAAGCTAAAAAGCTTAAAAGCATTTTAAAACGGTTTTATTTTTAATTGCGTTTTTAACGCAAAAAAGCTAAAAATGCTTTTTTAACTTTTTTATTTATTGCTTTTTTTTAAACGTTTTAACGACAAAATCTTTTTTTTTTAAAAAAACCCCTTTTTGATTTTAAGGGGTTTTAAGGAAAAAAAGAAAAAAAAAGCAAATTTTTAATTTTTTTTTTTTTTTATTGCGTTTTTAGGGACCCAAATCTAAAATTTAAAATCTTTTTTTAAAAGCAAAAACGATTTTATTTTAATTGTTTTTAAGCTAAAAGCAAAAAAGCAATTTTTTTTTATTCTTTTTTTTAAAATTTTTTTTAAACGTTTTAACGACAAAATTTTTTTTTATTTTAAAAAAAGACGTTTTTTTTTTATTTGTTTTTAAGCAAAAATAGCAAAAACGACGTTTTTTTTATTCGTTTTAAGCGTTTTAACTTTTTAAAAGGGATTAAAAATGTTAAAATGTTATTTGAAAAACCACTTTTTAGTTTAATCTTTTTAGGAAAAAAAAAAAAGAGTTTTTTTTTACTTTTATTAAAGTTTTTTTTGCTTTTCAACGTCTAAAAGTTTAAAATATTTTTGAAAAACCCCTTTTTGGGTTTTTAAGCTTTTAAGGGGAAAAGCACAAAAAACGACAAAATTTTTTTTTTTCGTTTTTTAAATATTGGCTTTTCATTTAACGATTTAAAATCTTAAAATGTTTTTTTGAAAAAATTTTGAGCTTTAATTGGTTTTAACGCGTAAACAGCAAAAAAACGACGAAATTTTTATTTTTCTTTTTTATTTTTATTGGCTTTTTGGGATTTCA
>NW_027048697.1:0-2500 GCF_025399875.1 Dalotia coriaria | reverse complement strand
AAAAAAAAAAAAATTTTTTTTTTTTTTTTTTAAAAAAAAATTTTTTTTTTTTTAAAAAATTTAAAAAAATTTTTTTTAAAAAAAAAAAAAAACAATAATAAAAATTTCGTCGTTTTATGCTGTATTGCGATAAAACGCAGATTAAAGTCAAACTGCGTTTTGCTAAAATAAGCATTTTCAAGCATTTTAGACGTTGAAATCGTTCAAATAGAAGAATTAATAAAACGAATATAAACGTCGTTTTATGCGTTTTACGCGTTAAACGCAGAATAAAGCTCAAAAGGCTGTTTTCAAAATAAACATTTCAAGAGATCGTGAAATCGTTCAAATAGACGCAATATTAATAAAACGAATAAAAATGTCGTCGTCTTTTATGCTGTTTTACGCGTTAAAATGCTGATTAAAGCTCAAAACGTGCTGTTTGCAAAAAATAAGCATTTTCAAGCATTTTAGATTGTCGAAATCGTTCAAATAGACGCAATATTAATAAAAACGAATAATAAAAATTTCGTTTTATGTGTTTACGCGTTAAAACGCAGATTAAAGCTCAAAACGTGCTGTTTTGCTAAAATAAGCATTTTCATGCATTTAGACGTTGAAATCGTTCAAATAGAAGCAATATTAATAAAAACGAATAAAAAAATTCGTCGTTTTTATGCTGTTTACGTTAAAACGCAGATTAAAAGCTCAAAACGTGCTGTTTTGCTAGAATAAGCATTTTCAAGCATTTTAGATCGTTGAAATCGTTCAAATAGACGCAATATTAATAAAAAAGAATAAAAATGTCGTTTTATGCTTGTTTTACGCGTTAAAATGCATGATTAAACTCAAACGTGCTGTTTTTAAAATAAGCATTTTCAAGCATTTTAGACGTTGAAATCGTTCAAATAGAAGCATTATTAATAAAACGAATAATTAAAAATTGTCGTTTTATCGTTTTACGTTAAATCGCAGATTAAAGCTCAAAACGTGCGTTTTGCTAAAATAAGCATTTTCAAGCTTTTAGCTTGAAATCGTTCAAATAGACGCAATATTAATAAAAACGAATAATAAAAATTTCGTTTTATGTTGTTTCGCTTTAAAAAACGCAGATTAAAGCTCAAAACGTGCTGTTTTGCTAAAATAAGCATTTTCAAGCATTTTAGATCGTTGAAATCGTTCAAAAGAAGCATTTTTAATAAAAACGAATAATAAAATTTCGTCGTTTTTGCTGTTTTAGGGTTAAAACGCAGAATAAAGCTCAAAACGCGTTATAAAATAAGCATTTTCAAGCATTTTAGACGTTGAAATCGTTCAAATAGACGTACATTAATAAAAAACGAATAATAAAATTTCGTTTTATGCTGTTTTACGCGTTAAAACGCAGATTAAAGCTCAAAACGTGCTGTTTTGCTAAAATAAGCATTTTCAAGCTTTTTTAGATCGTTGAAATCGTTCAAATAGAAGCAATATTAATAAAAACGAATAATAAAAATTCGTCGTTTTTATGCTGTTTTACGCTTTAAAAACGCAGATTAAAGCTCAAACGTGCTGTTTTGCTAAAATAAGCATTTTCAAGCATTTTAGATCGTTGAAATCGTTCAAATAGACGCAATATTAATAAAAACGAATAATAAAAATTCGTCGTTTTTATGCTGTTTTACGCGTTAAAACGCAGATTAAACTCAAAACGTGCTGTTTTGCTAAAATAAGCATTTAAAGCATTTTAGATCGTTGAAATCGTTCAAATAGACGCAATATTAAAAAAAAACGAATAATAAAAATTTTGTCGTTTTTTGCTTTTACGCGTTAAAACGCAGAATAAAGCTCAAAACGTGCTGTTTTGGAAAATAAGCATGTTCAAGCATTTTAGACCGTTGAAATCGTTCAAATAGACGCAATATTAATAAAAACGAATAATAAAAATTCGTCGTTTTATGCTGTTTTACGCGTTAAAACGCAGTTTAAAAAGCTCAAAACGTGCTGTTTTGCTAAAATAAGCATTTTCAAGCATTTTAGATCATTGAAATCGTTCAAATGGGACGCAATATTAAAAAAAACAAAAATAATAAAAAGTTAGTCGTTTTATGCTGTTTTACGCGTTAAAACGCAGTTTAAAAAGCTCAAAACGTGCTGTTTTTGCTAAAATAAGCATTTTCCCCATTTTAGATCGTTGAAACGTTCAAATAGAAGCAATATTAATAAGAAACGAATAATAAAAATTCGTCGTTTTATGCTGTTTTACGCGTTAAAAACGCAGATTAAAGCTCAAAACGTGCTTTTTTGCTAAAATAGCATTTTCCAGCATTTTAGATCGTTGAACGTTCAAATAGGCGCAATAAAAATAAAAACGAATAATAAAAATTTTGTCGTTTTTATGCTGTTTTACGCGTTAAAACGCAGAAAAAAAGCTCAAAACGTGCTGTTTTGCTAAATAAGCATTTTCAAGTTTTTAGATCGTTAAAATGTTCAAATAGACCAATATTAATAAAAACGAATAATAAAAATTCGTCGTTTTATG
>NW_027048696.1:0-8169 GCF_025399875.1 Dalotia coriaria | reverse complement strand
GGGGGGGGGGAATCTTTGATGAAATTAAAAGTAAACTGGTTCGGTTTTAATTGATGGCGTTTTATTTTTTTGGATGATTGCGAAGTCAATCACACCGGTTTTTTTCTGCATCATTTGGGCCCAATATGTTTGGGGTGCCAGCGGATAAACGTTAATTATTTACGAGCGGCCTTAAAGTTGCTTTCCTCTTAGCGTGGTTAATCTGGCCCCCATTGAGGTGATTTAGCTTTAAAAATTTCCCCCGCCTTTGAATTGGGTATAAAACAGTTGAAATATTTAGAATAGGTCGGCTGTGATGCAATATTTGGGAGGACGTATGTGGATATTGGGAATTCAAGGGTTTATTTCATCAATTTGAATTGCAGTGTATTTAAATATCTGGTCTGTAGGTTTGGGGGCTATGGTGACGGATTCGTTTTTTTTTAAAAATAGCATTTCCCCCCAAGGGGTTTGTCGCCCGGGGTGGTTATTTGCGTGGTGGGGTACCCATGGATCTTAAAATTGCTTATTAAAGTGAGGGGGGTTTTCTGATATCAACATGATATCAATTTCCTGGATTTAAGGAATAGTTCCAGTTCATTTTGGTTGGAAATGCCGTTTGAGTTCCATTGAGCTTTTTTTGTTTTTTGGGTCAGGGCTTCATTAATTTGGAAAGAGTTGCATTTTGTTTCTGCACTCCCATCTGTTGCGGGGGAAGCCGTCGTTGCTGTATGGTGTTGAGGATCATCATGATCTTTTTTTGAAAGACTTCTTGTTTTTTTTCTGGGGAGTCGACTGAACTGCGTTTGCGTAGCTGTAATGTTGGTTTTACCTGGGTAGATTTCTTTGTTCGGTTCCACCTTCCCGGGGCTTTTAAAGGGGTTTGGTGCTGATAATGGTTTTGCATTTTTTGCTGTTGAATTTGCTCTGTGCGACGCAGCCTCGGGTTTTTGGGGTAGGTTGCCTAGAATTGTGCCAGCATGGGGTTGTTGGGATCATTTGTCTTTGCCCAGTTTTGGGATTGATGGTTTCCTCACAACCTACCGTTGCTGAAAGTTTTGGTTCCTTTTCTTTCCCCAAATTTTTAAATTGGGAAGCATTGAACGGGACCTGCCCTTTTGTACGGTTCTTCTACTGAAATTTTCCCCGGGCACATTTTTTAAATCAAATATGGGATGGTTTTTATTTTTCCAGCATGGCCGGATTCGGGGCCAGTTCCTTTGAACATAGGTTGCGGTATTTTTGTTTATTAATATGGTGCCCCAAATTTACCTTAAAAAGGAGCTGTTCTGGTATTGTTTAATTTCATCGGGGACCGGTGATCAAGCCATCACCACTCTTAGGCCTTTTTCGATTTGCTGAAAGGTGTAATATTTTTTTTCTTTCCTCCCATTTTGTTACTGAAGTAGTCAGATTCATCGTGGGTCTGGACTCTGGTTTCGAAAAGAGCTCCTTTTATTTGGGTCTACAAGGTAGTAATCTTTTTGATTATTTCTTTTCAGTGACAGTGCCAGAGGTTTGAACTCCTTTCACGTATGTAAAAAGTCGTTAGTGGGTCGAAGCGATTTTTATTGCTACACCGCTTGGCCAACTTTTGTTGACGTTGGGCGCTCCGTTGGCTTGGCTTCGCTTGCGTTTTTGTCAACTACTTAGAAAGTAGCGCAATATTCGCTTCGATCAGCAGTTGCACAATCTACTTTTACCGTTGGTCGGTTGGTTGCTACCTGCTGCTTGGCCTACTTTTGTTGCTGGGTATTGTTCCCGTCTATTTCCATTATTATTTCTTCCGAAGATTCTTCTCCTTGCATGGTTGTGTTCATCTTTGGAACTACGGTACTGCTTTCCTGCAATTCAGTGGGCTTCTGCCGCCGATCATGAACATCGGCGGCCTAATTATGATAGTATTTATTTATTTTTCCCGATAATAGCTGTTTCACTATTGCGGGAGACTATTGTTAACGTCGAACACTTCGAGTGTTCGATCGATAGGTGATCATTATCAAATGTTACGTGTATTTTGTAAACTAAAAAGTAGGAAATGGAAAATACGTGCTCACACAAGAAGTTCTTTTGATCACATTGTCAAGTTGACGTATTGATAGTTGAGATGTTCCGTCGCCATCGCCCCTGTCGAGGATCGTAAAATGGATTTTTGTTCCACTTGTTCGGGTGAAGACCTCAAAATTAAACTGGGGCGCACTCTGCGTTGATGCTACTCATTGTACATTGAAAGGGTGCCAACTGTTCAAATCACTTTCTTCAGTTGCACAAGTTGTTCGGTAAAGATTTAATAATCACCGTCTATTGAGTTTGAGCGGTTATTTCGAACTTCAACCGTTTATAATCTCTTTTTTGCAGCGCCAGTTACGTTTACCAAGACAAGTTTTGAATTGAGAATTATAATAATTTGGAGTTTTACATGTTTTCGCCCTGAGGGCATCTTCGAAACTTTTTTCTGTTACGTGTATCTCCAGGAATTAAGTTCATTGAAAATATGTTTTATCTTTTCGTTTTCTCTTTTCGTATATGGTTGTCAGTGCGTCGTTTGATAGGGTAGGCTAGTTTCTTGCATCTGCTTTACTTGTCCAAACCAACATAGTTGTTTTTGTTGTACCTTCTATAAGCGGTTTCTTTCTGTTTAGCTTCTTGGCTTTTGTTAATGACAATCTGCGTATTGGGCTGTATATTCTGTTCCTTTGCTTTTGCTAATTGCATTTGACCAGAATATTCCGTTTAAACTATGCCTATTATCATTTACTTTACCGGCGGCTGGGTCCGCCGACGAGGACACTCGCGATTGCCAGTGCCATAGCGTCAGCTCGCTTTCGGCGGCACAGATGTGGCACGCCGCTGGCGGGCCACGGTTTTGGTACTGGGCAATGGACCGCGCGTGGGCGACGACGTCCAACGCTGTGGCGGGGAGACCGCTCGTGGTTGTGCGGGCGGTGGCGCTGGTTTCCCAGCGTGGCTTCCGGCATGGCCACGTGAAGCCAATCGGTTGCTGTTGGGTGGCGCGCACGGCAAACAGCCGCGGTAACGCGTCGGCATCCCCTCAGTAAGTTGCGCCACAACGGTGTGTCTCCTCAATGGCGATCATTCTGGAGGATTCTGGGGCCCTGGATGCGGCGCTGAGCAAGTTTTCCCGTCCGTGATTGGATGTGATTTATTCGATGTCTGGAATGACCAACTCGGTTGCGGTTCAGCTTCTTCGTGCTCTTATGATTTGATCTCGACGATGGTCTCGTACTAATGATCTCGAGCGATGATCATCAAAGTTCGATAGTTTTTTTTCCTGAATGTTTTGCTTTCGCGATTTTAAATCTGAGTTAGCTGTTAAAACAGCAAGATTTTCTCGATGAAAACTTCTCAGATCCTACCGACTGCGCCAATTATATTCACGGTTCGTGTCGAGCAGTTTTATATTAACGAATTTGATATTACAAATTACGAATTACGAATACAGGTGAATACGTCAGCCACTTATTCACTGCTGCAAACGTAAACAGCTTAATAACCTTGTCGCATACCACTTGTCTAATTAAGTGATCCCGTAAATCTTTTTTGCTTAAGTCTTTTAGCTGACTGAGTCCTCGCACTTTAAATACGGTTTTTGAGTTGTCCTCGTAGATTCACATGTTGTCAGCTCCCAATAGACTAATTTCAATTAACATGTTTTTCATAAACATCACTTCAGTTACGCACTAGCTAATGCAATGTATTCTGCTTCGGTGCTTGACAATCAACCGAACTTTGTTTCGTGCACGCCCTGGTTACCAAGAATCATAACTAATACGCACCAGCCACTAGTGGATTTTCTTTCTACTTTACAACCCTGCGGTCGACATCAGCATAGGCTGACGGCTGATTATGGCTATCACTGGGGTTTTGCGAATTTTGTATTGCAGGGTACTTTTAAATATCGAAACACACCTTAATAGCTTTCAGAAACATGGAGTTTGACAATTTTGAAATCTTGAAAACAACCCGAAAATATCCGGTCTCGTTCGTCATTGTCCGACATTGAGTTTCTATTTTTTTACTTTCAGAATACTGTGTTGTTAATTTTCCCTTATTATTTGATACTTGTTTCCATGGGTGATGATACTGCTATACAATTTGATAAATTCAATTTTCTTGGGTGTACTCCCTAAATATGTTTTCTGGTTTTTATTTCTATATACCCTTTTCACAATCCTGAGTGACTCTGATGCCCAAATAAAATGACAAATAACCTAAGTCTTTAATCTTAATTCCATTAACTGCCCGATTTTAAATCCCAATAAGGTTTGGGAAATACATGTGGTAGTAGGGGAGGTGAGTATAAGCTAAGTAAAGTTAAGTAAACACTTAGACGCTATACCTCACAATATCTAAAACGATATTTTTACTAAACCCATTGCTTAATGCAAGTATTTGTCAAGCCTGATGTGGATAGCTATTTCGACCATTGGCCCTCATCAGCACACCTACTGGCTTGACAAATACTGCATTTTAAGCCATGGCAGGTCAGTGCGGTATTTGTAAAACCAGTAGGTGTGCTGATAAGGGCAATGGTCGAAAAAACTATCCACATCAAGCTGACAAATCTTCATTGACTTCAATTTGTAAAATATCTTTTTCGATAATTTGTAAGCTACAATGCAATACCCCGCTTATACTCACTACCATTTATTGTAACATGACTTTGACCCATAGGGCTATGTTACTCTTGTACCCGTCCACATTTTGTCAAAACGTGCAATATAATCTTAAATCGGAACGTGCTACCAAAAATGAATTTACGCAATGTACAATCACTTTTTAAAACAGAATAGATATACAAATATTTAGATTACTATCATGCTTTTAAGACTATCAAAACATTAAAAAAAAAAACGTTAAAAAATTACTTTTCGTTTTAAATTCACTAACGTCCTGTCACACAGCCTAACGCCTGGCGTACCGGCGACTAAAGGGATTGGGGGCCCCCTTTAGGGCCCTGACAGCGGGAAAGCTTTTCCCCTTTGGGAAAAATTTAAAAGCGTTCGTTACTTTCGCCCGCCGTTTTTTTACGGTCCCCCCCTACTCGTAATTGAAAAAGTCTTCCTTTTTTCGGAACGGAGTTCTGTTCAACAGGTTTGGGGAAAGGGGGAATTGCGGACTCGAAAGGGAAAAAACGACAACATTCGACTTCAGTAATAATCAGCCTGTCTTTATTAATTATTAATCTTTGTTATACACCTACAAAATAATTATTTTTAAATGGATCAATCAAAAAATGAATATTTTCAGAAAACAAAACCTTGTCTGTCCGAAAATAACCCGTAGCGCTCGGGGTAAATTCCGACTGCCCTTTGGGGAATTACGGACAGCATAGGGTATTTACGGCTAGGTCCACATAGAAAAAAACCCGTAAACCTTTTTAGAAGAACTTCCCAGTGCTTTTTGAGCCCACTTGTTAATTTGAATACAATGCAGTTTTCGGCGGGTGGATCACTTTTTCTAAACAAAAGAATCAACGTTTTTTTTCATTCTCAAAAATTTTTTGATTTCTTTCACCCGTTGATCTTTTTTCCCGTAAAGTTTTGACTTTTTAGCTTATTAGATGTGTTTTTCGTTTTTTTTTTCTTGACTTTTCCTTTTTTTTAATTTCTGGTAAAAATGGAATGCTTTTGTTTTGCCCGTTTGCTACGATGAATTTGTAGAGTTGGACCTTTATTAAATCCTAAGCGGTACTATGAAGATTGACTTGTTTGACTTGTCGTACTTTGGTTTAAATCAGAGTACGTATTCTATTTATTTCGTCTTGATCAACAGGTACATTAAAAATGGATTCATTGAATATGCTTATGTTACTAGAGGACTGAGACTCTTGTTGAGTTATTATTTACTAGGAATGCTGTTATTAGCTACCCTTTTGAGATTCCCCTTAAATTGGGCGCGATCAGGACCCACATGGCTGGTATAAAGGGTTTCTGATGTAATTATACCCCGAAATTTTCAAAAGTGCCCTTGAATTTATTTTTAAAACGGGGAAAAATTAAACCTCTTGAAAGTTATAGCTTTATCAATAGATTAGCATCGGTTAAAAGTTTAAAGTAAAAGACCAACAATCAAATGTGAAATTTTTTCCCCAAAATGGTTAACCATATGGTTTCATTCTTGTTGTATCTGTTTCTAGTGGTCCATGAATAAGTCAAATGACTCATTCTAGCAGTATCTCTTGTCAAATCCACCCTACCAGTAGAGTCCTTGCCCCCTCTACATTGGTGCCCTCTCGCCTTTTTTGCTGGGTGTGTATGGCAAGACGTCTGATAAATGATCCCTCGCTTATTCAAGTAGCACTGACTGCCCCGTTCCAAAATTCCTTATTATCAATTCTGGAACTCTGACGGGTTTTTCCCATTTTTGCGAAAAAGGGGAATAAATTGATTAACCTTATCAGCAACTTATTCTTCACAAAATATACCTTTTTAAAATTTGGGTGATCTTTTTTAAATAGAGCAAATCCATGAACCAATCTCGGTGGGTTCCAATGGACCACATAAATCTGTATGAATGATTCATCTGGGTTTTTGCCCTCTTTACCATTTGAAAGATTCCCCGGTGTTTTTCCCTGCAGACACGTCTCACACTTTGGGTTTTTCCCCGCCCGAAACTTTTTTATTTAAACTGGGCACATAACCTGTTGTTATTGTCTATTTTTGAAACAAATTTACTGTTTTCCTTCTCTGATAATGACTTGTCTACCCCAGATAAAGTCAAGTTCCAAAACAATCAAAAAGATCAGCTCCTTTTTTTTTAAAGATACCGTCGGTAGTGGTACTTTACATCTATGTTTTTTTCCCCTCCGATATATACTGGATTGTTGATAAACTTTTTGGGCCGCGTTGTCGAAAAAGGGGGTTACTGTCTTGTCCGAAAGGGAATTAAACAATTTTCCATCCACCGTGCCCCTTCCCGCATCATGCGCCGCTATATACCCGCATCAGTTGTTGGTGGCCACGCACCCTTTGCTTGCGATGCCCAAGCCCTGGTCCGCCATTGGGGAAAAGAACAACACGGTGATATTTTTTCTCTTTCTGTACAAGGATTCAGCGTCGGGTAGGGTGAGTTTCATGGATCATCCCCCCTACAATGCCAACTTTGGGAAGTGGGCGTTGATTATCGAACTAATTGGGGGACATGGGTTTTTGGGAAAAAAGAATCGAATTCACCATACAAATTTACGTACGGTAAATGAAAACCATTAGGTGGTTAAAATGCTTTTTTTGTATTTTTTTTGCTCCCGGGGGCTTAAACGCTTTCAAATCGAAAAAAAATTCCCCTGAAAATTTGAGCTTTTTTAACTTTAAGATAGTCCCCTTTTCAGATAAGGTTTTTATGGAATTACTTGGGGAAATTGGATTTTTTGAAAAAACCGCTACATTTTATTGAAAAATAGTGGCCCGGCGAACTTCAGCCTTTTATATATAAAAATTTTTTTTTTATTTATTTAAACTTTGTACCCTTCCCTTTTATTCTTGCTTTTGATAAAACAATATTTTTTGTTTTTTATGTTCTGGCGTGTAAAAATAATGTTTATGGGTTTTCCCACACGGGGAAAAGGGGAAAATAATTGGCCATTTTAAAACATGGATTTTCTAGGTTAATGCCACATCACTTAGCGACGCCCCGGGTTTATTTATCGACATTGCAAATGCAAGCCGCACTGGGCGAAACGTTTAAAATTAAAGAAATTTCGGTATCAAAGGGATGCGTGGGGTTAAAAAATCTTCGCCCCGTACTTCCCTTTTTAAAATTGTGCTTGATGACGTTGTTCAATAATTTTTTTCACCGCCAGCCGGGGGCCATTCCAGACGTGGTTTGGGTTTTGTTCCGTAACATAATAATTTCGGATCCCATTTTTTAAATTTCAGTTATGGGTGGTAAGCCGGGGAAATCCCGCGAATTAAAAAATTCAATTGGGTTTGACAATTCATCTTTAGTAACCGAATCAATTGATTTTTTAATTCTTAGGAAAATTTTCCCCCTGAATCGAAAATTCTTTCGTTCCATCAACATTTTTTGGGAATATAACACGTTCCTTAACCAAACGTGATTTTTGTATTTTTTAGCAATATTTGGAAAAAACCCCTTTCCCTGAGGGTTCTTTTTTCTTTGATTCACCAAAAAGTTGGTTTTTTTGGGAAAAAAAAGTTTTAAAAAATA
>NW_027048695.1:0-8171 GCF_025399875.1 Dalotia coriaria | reverse complement strand
CCGGGGGGTTTATTTTTTAACCCTTTTTTTTTAAAAAAAACCCCCCCCTCAAAAGGGTTTATATTTTAAAAAACCCTTTTTTCTTTTAAAAAACCTTTTAAAAACCAAAATTTTTTAAATTTTAAAAAAAAAAACCCCTTTTTTTGAAAATTTGGGAACGTTTCAACGATCAAAAAATGTTGAAAATGCTTATTTTAGCAAAACAGCACTTTTGGTTTTACGCGTTTTAAGGGTAAAACAGCATAAAACGCGAATTTTTTATTTTCTTTTTTTATTTTTGTCTATTTGAACGTTTTCCCAAGATCAAAAAAGCGGTTATTTTAAAAACAGCACGTTTTATTTACGCGTTTTAACGGAAAACACAAAAAAACGAGAATTTTTAACGTTTTTATTAATATTGCTCTATTTGAACGATTTCAACGATTTAAATGTTGAAATGCTTTTTTTAGCAAAACAGCAGTTTGAGCTTTAATCTGCGTTTTAGCGAAAAGCAAAAAACGCGAAATTTTTTTATTCGTTTTTTTAATATTGCTCTAGAACGATTTCAACGATCAAAAAGCTTGAAAATGCTTTTTTTGAAAACAGCACTTTTTGAGTTTAACGCGTTTTAACGCGTAAAACAGCAAAAACACGTTTTTTTTTTCGTTTTATTAATATTGCGTCTATTTGAACGATTTCAACGATCAAAATGCTTAAAAATCAAGAAAAAAATTTTTTTGATTTTTATTCTGCGAACCGAAACACATAAAAAAACGACGAATTTTTTATTATTGTTTTTTATTGCGTCTATTTGAACGATTTCACGATCTAAAATAAAAGCAGCAAAACAGAAAATTTTGGGTTAATCTGCGTTTTAACGCGTAAAACAGCAAAAAAAACGCGAATTTTATTTTCTTTTTTTTAATATTGCCTATTTGAACGATTTCAACGATCTAAAAGCAAAAAATGCTTTTTTTAGCAAAACAGCACTTTTTGAGTTTAATCTGCGTTTTAACGCGTAAAACAGCAAAAAAAACGACAAATTTTTTTATTATTCGTTTTTATTAATATTGCTCTTTTGAACGTTTTCCCCAAGATCTAAAATGCTTGAAAATTTATTTAAAAAACAGCACTTTTTGAGCTTTATTCTGCGTTTTAAGCGTAAAACACATAAAAACGAAATTTTATTTTTTGTTTTTATTTTTTTGCGTTTTTTTTGAAGATTTCACGATTAAAAGCGAAAAGCTTATTTTAGCAAAACACCCTTTTTGAGCTTTAATCGCTTTTTTAACGCGTAAAACAGCAAAAAAACGACGAATTTTTTTTATTCGTTTTTTTAATATTGCGTCTATTTGAACGATTTCAACGATCTAAAAGCTTGAAAATGCTTATTTGAAAAACAGCACGTTTTGAGCTTTAATCGCGTTTTAACGCGAAAAACAGCATAAAACGACAAAATTTTTTATTATTTTTTTTATTAATTTTTGCTTCTATTTGAACGATTTCAACGATCTAAAAATCTTGAAAATGCTTATTTTGCAAAACAGCACGTTTTGAGCTTTAATCTGCGTTTTAACGCGTAAAACATCATAAAACACGAAATTTTTATTATTCGCTTTTTATTAATATTGCTTCTATTTGAACGATTTCAACGACCTAAAAATGCTTGAAAATGCTTATTTTAGCAAAACAGCACGTTTTAGCTTAATCTGCGTTTTAACGCGTAAAAGATAAAAAACGACGAATTTTTTTATTTTCTTTTTATTAATATTGCTTCTATTTAAACGATTTCAACGATCAAAAAATGCTTGAAAATGCTTATTTTAGCAAAACAGCACGTTTTGAGTTTTAATCTGCGTTTTAACGCGTAAAACAGCAAAAAAACGACGAAATTTTTATTATTCGTTTTTATTTTTATTGCGTCTATTTGAACGATTTCAACGATCTAAAAAGCTTGAAAATGCTTATTTTAGCAAAACAGCACGTTTTGAGCTTTAATCTGCGTTTTAACGCGTAATACAGCATAAAATCGACGAATTTTTTATTATTCGTTTTTATTAATATTGCTTCTATTTGAACGATTTTAACGATTCAAAATGCTTGAAAAATGCTTATTTTAGCAAAACAGCACGTTTTGAGCTTTAATCTGCTTTTAACGCGTGTAAAACAGCATAAAAAACGACGAAATTTTTATTATTCGTTTTTATTAATATTGCGTCTATTTGAACGATTTCAACGATCTAAAAATGCTTGAAAATGCTTATTTTAAAGCAAAAACAGCACGTTTGAGCTTTTAATCTGCGTTTTAACGCGCGTAAAACAGCATAAAAACGGCGAATTTTTATTATTCGTTTTTATTAATATTGCTTCTATTTGAACGATTTCAACGATCTAAAAATGCTTGAAAATGCTTATTTTAACAAAACAGCACGTTTTGAGCTTTTAATCTGCGTTTTAACTCGTAAAAACAGCATAAAAAAAACGATAAATTTTTATTATTCGTTTTTATTAATATTGCTTCGACGGAATCGATTTCAACGTGATTTAAAATGCTTGAAAATGCTTATTTTAGCAAAAACAACAGCACGATTTGAGTTTTAATCTGCGTTTTAACGCGTAAAAACAGCATAAAAAACGACGAAATTTTATTATTCGTTTTTATTAATATTGCCTATTTGAACGATTTCAACGATCTAAAAATGCTTGAAAAATGCTTTATTTTAGCAAAACAGCACGTTTTGAGCTTTATTCTGCGTTTTAACGCAAAACAGCACATGTAAAAAACGACGAAATTTTTGTATATTCGTTTTTATTTTATATTGTGCTCCGGCTTCTGAACGATTTCAACGATCTAAAAATGCTTGAAAATGCTTTATTTTAGCAAAACAGCACGTTTTGAGTTTTAATCTGCGTTTTAACGCGTAATACAAAGCATAAAAAATCGACGAATTTTTTATTATTCGTTTTTTATTAATATTGCTTCTATTTGAACGATTTCAACGATCTAAAATGCTTTCTGAAAATGCTTATTTTAGCAAAAACAGCACGATTTTGTGCTTTAATCTGCTTTTAACGCGTAAAACAGCATAAAAACGACGAAATTTTTATTATTCGTTTTATTAATATTGCGTCTATTTGAACGATTTTCAACGATCTAAATGCTTGAAAATGCTTATTTTGTGCTAAACAGCACGTTTTGAGCTTTAATCTGCGTTTTAACGCTATGTAAAACAGCATAAAAACTGCGAATTTTTATTATTCGTTTTTTATTAATATTGCTTCTATTTGAACGATTTCAACGATCTAAAATGCTTTTGAAAAATGTTTTTATTTTAACAAAACAGCACGTTTTGAGCTTTAATCTGCGTTTTAACTGTAAAACAGCATAAAAACGATAAATTTTTTTATTATTCGTTTTTATTAATATTGCTTCTCTATTTGGAACGATTTCAACGATCTAAAAATGCTTGAAAATGCTTATTTTAGCAAAAACAGCACGTTTTGAGTTTTTAATCTGCGTTTAACGGGCAAAACAGCATAAAAACGACGAATTTTTATTATCTGTTTTATTAATATTGCGTCTATTTGAACGATTTTAACGATCTAAAATGCTTGAAAATGCTTATTTTTAGCAAAAAACAGCACGTTTTGAGTTTTAATCTGCGTTTTAACGCGTAAAACAGCATAAAAACGACGAAATTTTATTATTCGTTTCTTTATTAATATTGCGTCTATTTCCGGAATGATTTCAACGATCTAAAATGCTTGAAAATGCTTATTTTGTTAAAAACAGCATCGTTTTTCATTCTGCGTTTTAACGGCGTAAACAGCATAAAACGGCTAAATTTTTTTATTATTCGTTTTTATTAATATTGCTTCTATTTGAACGATTTCAACGATCTAAAATGCTTGAAAAATGCTTATTTTAAACAAAACAGCACGTTTTTGAGCTTTAATCTGCGTTTTAACCTCGTAAAACAGCATAAAACGATAAATTTTTATTATTCGTTTTTATTAATATTGCTTCGATTTGAACGATTTCAACGATTTAAAATGCTTGAAAATGCTTATTTTGTGCTAAAACAGCACGATTTTGAGCTTTTAATCTGCGTTTAACGCGTAAAACAAAGCATAAAAACGACGAAATTTTTATTATTCCGTTTTTATTAATATTGCGTCTATTTTTGGAACGCGTGATTTCAACGATCTAAAATGCTTGAAAATGCCGCTTATTTTAGCAAAACAGCACGTTTTGAGCTTTATTCTTGCGTTTTAACGTAAGCGCAAAACAGCATAAAAAAACGACGAAATTTTTATTCGTTTTTATTTTTATTGTGTCTATTTGAACGATTTCCAACGATTCAAAAATGCTTGAAAATGCTTATTTTAGCAAAACAGCACGTTTTGAGCTTTAATCTGCGTTTTAACGCGTAATACAGCATAAAATCGGACGAATTTTTATTATTATTCGTTTTTTATTAATATTGCTTCTATTTGAACGATTTCAACGATCTAAAATGCTTGAAAAATTTTTTTGTTTTAGCAAAAACAGCACGATTTGTGCTTTTAATCTGCTTTTTAACGCGCAAAACCGGGTGCTAATAAAAAAAACGACGAAATTTTTATTATTCGTTTTTATTAATATTGCGTCTATTTGAACGATTTCAACGATTCAAAATGCTTGAAAATGCTTATTTTAGCAAAAAACAGCACGTTTTGAGCTTTTAATCTGCGTTTTAACGGCGTAAAACAGCATAAAAAACTGCGAATTTTTTATTATTCGTTTTGCCAATATTGCTTCTATTTTAAACGATTTCAACGATCTAAAATGCTTGAAAATGCTTATTTTAACAAAACAGCATCGTTTTTGAGCTTTTAATCTGCGTTTTTCTTTAACTGTAAAACAGCATAAAAAACGATAAATTTTTTTATTATTCGTTTTTATTAATATTGCTTCTATTTGAACGATTTCAACGATCTAAAAATGCTTGAAAATGCTTATATTTTAGCAAAACAGCAATGTTTTGAGCTTTAATCTGCGTTTTAACGCGTAAAACAGCATAAAAAAAAACGACGAAATTTTTATTATTCGTTTTTATTAATATTGCGTCTATTTGAACGTGATTTCAACGATCTAAAATGCTTGAAAAATGCTTATTTTAGCAAAACAGCACGTTTTGAGTTTTATTCCGCGTTTTAACGCGTAAAACAGCATAAAACGACGAAATTTTTATTATTCGTTTTTATTTTTATTGCGTCTATTTGAACGATTTCAACGATCTAAAATGCTTGAAAATGCTTTTATTTTAGCAAAAACAAAGCACGTTTTGAGCTTTAATCTGCGTTTTAACGCGTAATACAAACATAAAAAACGACGAATTTTTTATTATTCATTTTTATTAATATTGCTTCTATTTGAAACGATTTCAACGATCTAAAATGCTTGAAAATGCTTATTTTAGCAAAAACAGCACGTTTTGAGCTTTTAATCTGCGTTTAACGCGTAAAACAGCATAAAAACAACGAAATTTTATTATTCGTTTTTATTAATATTGCGTCTATTTGAACGATTTCAACGAGCTAAAAATGTTGTGCAAATGTTATTTTAGCAAAACAGCATCGTTTTGAGTTTTAATCTGCGTTTTAACGCGTAAAAAACAGCATAAAAAACGGCGAATTTTTTTATTATTCGTTTTTATTAATATTGCTTCTATTTGAACGGATTTCAAGCAACGATCTAAAATGTTTCTGGAAAAGCTATTTTAGCAAAACAGCATCGTTTTGAGCTTTATTCTGCGTTTTAACGCGTAAAACAGCATAAAACGACGAAATTCTTTTTATTATTATTCGTTTTATTAATATTGCGTCTATTTGAACGATTTCAACGATCTAAAAGCTTGAAAAATGCTTATTTTTAGCAAAACAAAGCACGTTTTGCTTAATTGCGTTTTAACGCGTAAAACAGCATAAAACGGCGAATTTTTTATTATTCGTTTTATTAATATTGTTTCTATTTGAACGATTTCAACGATCTAAAATGTTTGAAAATGCTTTATTTTAACAAAAAAACAGCACGTTTTGAGCTTTAATCTGCGTTTTAACCGTAAAACAGCATAAAACGACGAATTTTTATTATTCGTTTTTATTAATATTGATTCTATTTTGAACGATTTCAACGATCTAAAATGCTTTGAAAATGTGCTTATTTTAGCAAAACAGCACGTTTTGAGTTTTAATCTGCTTTAATCGCGTAAAACAGCATAAAAAACGACGAATTTTTATTATTCGTTTTTATTAATATTGCGGTCTATTTGAACGATTTCAACGATCTAAAAATGCTTGAAAATGCTTATTTTCGCAAAACAGCACGTTTTGAGCTTTTAATCGCCGTTTTAACGCGCAAAAACAGCATAAAACGACGAAATTTTTATTATTTGTTTTTATTAATATTGCGTCTATTTGAACGATTTCAACGATCTAAAAATGCTTGGAAAAATGCTTATTTTAGCAAAACAGCACGTTTTGAGCTTTAATCTGCGTTTTAACGCGTAAAACAAAAGCATAAAAAAAACGACGAATTTTTATTATTCGTTTTATTAATAAGCTGCTTCTATTTGAACGATTTCAACGATCTAAAATGCTTCGTTCGCTTATTTTGCAGCAAAACAGCACGATTTGAGCTTCAATCCGCGTTTAACGCGTAAAACAGCATGGGTAAAAAACGACGAAATTTTATTATTCGTTTTTATTTTTATTGCGTCCTTATTTTGAAACGATTTCTGACGATCTAAAAATGCTTTGAAAATGCTATTTTAGCAAAACAGCACTTTTGGAGCTTTAATCTGCGTTTTAACGCGCAAATGCATAAAAACAACGAATTTTTTATTATTCGTTTTATTAATATTGCTTCTATTTTGAACGATTTCAACGATTCAAAAATGCTTGAAAATGCTTATTTTAAAGCAAAAAACAGCAAGTTTTATTTTAATCTGCGTTTTAACGCGTAAAACAGCATAAAACGACGAAATTTTTATTATTAGCTTTTTTTAATATTGCTCTTATTTGAAATCGATTTCAACGATCTAAAATGCTTTTGAAAATGTGCTATTTTTAGCAAAACAGAACGTTTTGTGCTTTAATCTGTTTTAAATGCAAAATAGCATAAAAACGTGACGAATTTTTATTATTCGTTTTTATTAATATTGCGTCTATTTGAACGTTTTTCAACGATCAAAAAATGCTTGAAAATACTTATTTTAGAAAAACAGCACGTTTTGAGTTTTTTATTCTGCTTTTTTAACGCGAAAAAACAGCTTTGGACAAAATTTTTTTATTATTCGTTTTTTTTTTTTTATTGCGTCTATTTGAACGATTTCAACGATTAAAATGTTTAAAAAATGCTTTTTTTTTAAAAGCAAAACAGCACTTTTTTGATTTTAACGCGTTTTAACGCGAAAAAACAGCAAAAAACGACAATTTTTTATTTTTCTTTTTTAAATATTGCGTCTATTTGAGCGATTTCAACGATCAAAAAATGTTAAAAATGCTTATTTTGCAAAACAGCACGTTTTGAGCTTTTAATCTGCTTTTTAAAGCAAAACAGCAAAAAAACGACGAAATTTTTATTATTCGTTTTTTTTTTTTGCGTCTTTTTGGGAACGATTTCAACGATCTAAAATGCTTGAAAATGTTTATTTTAGAAAAACAGCACGTTTTGAGGTTTAATCTGCGTTTTAACGGGGAAAAAAACACTAAAAAAAACGAATTTTTTTTTTTTCGTTTTTATTAATATTGCTTCATTTGAACGATTTCAACGATCTAAAATGCTGTGTGCTTTTTTTAAAAGAAAAACAGCACTTTTTTGTTTTTTAACTGCTTTTTCCCCCGCGAAAAACAGCAAAAAAAAACGACAAATTTTTTTTATTATTCTTTTTTATTAATATTGTTTATTTGAACTTTTAACGATCTAAAATGTTTTGAAAATGTTTTATTTTAGCAAAACAGCACGTTTTGAGTTTTATTCTGCGTTTTAACGCGAAAAAACAGCTTTAAAAACGACGAATTTTTATTATTCTTTTTTTATTAATATTGCTTCTATTTGAACGATTTCAACGATCAAAAAATGCTTGAAAATGTTTATTTTAGCAAACAGCAGTTTTTTGAGTTTTATTCGGTTTTTAACGCGGTAAAAA
>NW_027048694.1:0-8172 GCF_025399875.1 Dalotia coriaria | reverse complement strand
TTAATTCTTTTTTTAAAATTTCTTTTTTAAAAAAGTTTTAACGATAAAAATTTAAAATCTTTTTTAAAAAAGCCTTTTGACTTTAACGGTTTTGCTAAAACAAAAAAAAACGACGTTTTTAATTTTTTTTTTAAATTGCTTTTTAACGTTTAACGATTAAAACAAAAATTTTTTTTGAAAAAATTTTTGGTTTTATTCCGGTTTAACGCAAAAAAGAAAAAAAAAAATTTTTTTAATTCTTTTTTAATTTGCGTTTTTAACGACAAGTTTTAAAAAATTTTAAAACTTTTAAAAAACCCCTTTATTTAACGGTTTTAAGGGAAAAAGCTAAAAAGCTTTTTTTAAAACTTTTTTTATTAATTTGCTTTTTTAACTTTTAACACTAAAAAAAATTTTTTTTTTAAAAAACCCTTTTTTTTTTTTTTAAGCTAAAACAAAAAAAAACCCCTTTTTTATTTTCGTTTTTAAAATTTTTTCAGAAATTTCCCTTTTTTAAAAATTTAAAATTTTTTTTGGAAAACCCTTTTTTAGCTTTATTTTTTGGGTTTTGGGAAAAACTAAAACCTTTTTAAAACGTTTTTTTTTAAATTTTTTTTATTTGCATTTAAATTAAAAATGCTTGAAAATTTATTTTAGCAAAACAACGTTTTGTTTTTTAATCTGCGTTTTAACGTAAAACACATAAAACGACGAATTTTTTTTTTTTTTATTAATATTGCTTCTATTTGAACGCAACGATCAAAAAAAATTTTTTTAAAAAAAGGTTTTGAGTTTTAATCTGTTTTTAATGTAAAACACATAAAACGACGAAATTTTATTATTCTTTTTTTTATTAATATTGCGTTTTTTAAGATTTCAACGATCAAAAAGCTTAAAAAGTTATTTTAGCAAAACAGCACGTTTTGATTTTTAATCTGCGTTTTAACGCGTAAAACAACATAAAAACGACGAATTTTTTATTATTGTTTTTTTTAAATATTGCGTCTATTTGAACGATTTCAAGATCTAAAATGCTTGAAAATGCTAATTTTCGCAAAAAGATTTTTGAGCTTTAATCACTTTTTTAACGCGAAAACAGCATAAAAACGACGAATTTTTTTATTTTTTTTTATTAATATTGCGCGTTTGAACGACAACGATCTAAAATGTTTGAAAATGCTTATTTTAGCAAAACAGCACGTTTTGAGCTTTAATCTGCTTTTAACGCGAAAAACGCATAAAACGACAATTTTTATTATTCGTTTTTTTTAAAATTTGTTTATTTGAACGATTTCAACGATTTAAAATGCTTGAAAATGCTTTTTTTTAGAAAAAACAGCACGTTTTGAGTTTTTAATCGGGTTTTTAATGCGAAAAAACATAAAAAAAAACGACGAAATTTTTATTATTCGTTTTTTTTTTTTATTGGCAGAACGATTTCAACGACTGCAAAAATGCTTATTTTAGCAAAACAGCACGTTTTGAGCTTTTAACGGTTTTAAACGCGTAAAACAGCATAAAAACACAAATTTTTTTATTATTCTTTTTTTTATTAATATTGCTTCAATTTGAACGATTTCAACGTTTTAAAATGCTTGAAAATGCTTTTTTAGCAAAAAAAGATTTGATTTTTTAATCTGCTTTTTAACGCGAAAAAAGTTAAAAACGACAAAATTTTTTATTATTCGTTTTATTAATATTGCGCTTTTTTGAACGATTTCAACGATCAAAAAAATGCTTGAAAATGTTTTATTTTGCCGCCTTTTTGAGTTTATTCTGCTTTTTAAGGGGAAAACAGCATAAAAACGACGAAATTTTTATTATTCGTTTTTTTTTTTTATTGCGTCTATTTGAACGATTTCAACCATCTAAAAGCTTAAAATGCTTATTTTAGCAAAACAGCAGTTTTGAGCTTTAATCTGCGTTTTAAGGAAAAACAGCATAAAAACGACGAATTTTTATTTTTCGTTTTTTTTAAATATTGTTTATTTGAACGATTTCAAGATTTAAAATGCTTGAAAATGCTTATTTTAGCAAAACAGCACGATTTGAGTTTTAATCTGCGTTTTGGGGGAAAACAAAAAAACGACGAAATTTTTTATTCGTTTTTATTAATATTGCGTTTATTTGAACGATTTCAACGATCTAAAATGCTTGAAATTGCTTTTTTTTTGGCAAAACAGCACTTTTTATTTTATTCTGCGTTTTAACGCGTAAAACAGCAAAAAACGACAAAATTTTTTTATTATTCTTTTTTTTTTTATTGCGTCTATTTGAAACGTTTTCCTAAACGATCTAAAAATGCTTGAAAATGCTTTTTTTAAAAGAAAAAAAAACAGCACGTTTTGAGCTTTAATCGCTTTTTAAAGCGAATACAGCAAAAAAACGACAAATTTTTTTATTATTCGTTTTTATTAATATTGCGTCTATTTGAACGATTTCAACGATCTAAAAATGCTTGAAAATGTTTATTTTAAAGCAAAACAGCACGTTTTGAGCTTTAATCTGCGTTTTAACGCGTAAAACAGCATAAAAAACGACGAAATTTCTTTTTATTATTCGTTTTTATTAATATTGCGTCTATTTGAACGATTGCAAATGTGATCTAAAATGCTTGAAAATGTTTATTTTAGCAAAACAGCACGTTTTGAGCTTTAATCTGCGTTTTACCGCGTAAAACAGCATAAAACGACGAAATTTTTATATTATTCGTTTTATTTTTATTGCGTCTATTTGAACGATTTCAACGATCTAAAAAAGCTTGAAAATGTTTATTATTTTAGCAAAACAGCACGTTTTGAGCTTTAAATCTGCGTTTTAACGCGTAAAACAGCATAAAAACGTGACGAATTTTTTATTATTCGTTTTATTAATATGCTTCTATTTGAACGTGATTTCAACGATTTAAAAATGCTTGAAAATGCTTTATTTTAGCAAAACAGCTACGATTTGAGCTTTAATCTGCGTTTTAACGCGTAAACAGCATAAAAACGAAGAAATTTTATTATTCGTTTTTATTAATATTGCGTCTATTTCCTGAACGATTTCAACGATCTAAAAATGCTTGAAAATGTTTATTTTAGCAAAACAGCACGTTTTGAGTTTTATTCTGCGTTTTAACTCTCGTAAAACAGCATAAAAAACGACGAAATTTTATTATTCGTTTTTTATTTTATTGCGTCTATTTTGAACGATTTCAACGATCTAAAAATGCTTGAAATGCTTATTTTAGCAAAAACACCACGTTTTGAGCTTTAATCTGCGTTTTAACGCGCGTAAAACAGCATAAAAACGACGAATTTTTTTATTATTCGTTTTTATTACTATTGCTTCTATTTTGAACGATTTCAACGATCTAAAATGCTTGAAAATGCTTTTATTTTAGCAAAACAAAGCACGTTTTGAGTTTTAATCTGCGTTTTAACGCAAAACAAAAGCATAAAACGGCGAATTTTTTATTATTCGTTTTTATTAATATTGCTTCTATTTGAACGATTTCAACGATCTAAAATGTTTGAAAATGCTTATTTTAACAAAACAGCATCGTTTTGAGCTTTAATCTGCGTTTTAACTTCGTAAACAGCATAAAACGACGAATTTTTTATTATTCGTTTTATTAATATTGATTCTATTTGAACGACCAACGATCTAAAATGTTTGAAAATGCTTTATTTTAGCAAAAACAGCGCACGCTTTGAGCTTTAATCTGCGTTTTTAACGCGTAAACAGCATAAAAACGACGAATTTTTTATTATTCGTTTTTATTAATATTGCGTCTATTTGAACGATTTCAACGATCTAAAAATGCTTGAAAATGCTTTATTTTAGCAAAAACAGCACGCTTGAGCTTTTAATCTGCGTTTTAACGCGTAAAACAGCAGGTAAAACGGCGAATTTTATTATTCGTTTTTATTAATATTGCTTCTATTTGAACGATTTCAACGATCTAAAAATGTTTGAAAATGCTTATTTTAACAAAACAGCACGTTTTGAGTTTTAATCTGCGTTTTAACTCGTAAACAGCATAAAACGGACGAATTTTTTATTATTCGTTTTTATTAATATTGATTCTATTTGAACGATTTCAACGATCTAAAAATGTTTGAAAATGCTTATTTTAAAGCAAAACAGCACGTTTTGAGCTTTAATCTGCGTTTTAACGCGTAAAACAGCATAAAAAACGACGAAATTTTTATTATTTGTTTTTATTAATATTGCGTCTATTTGGAACGATTTCAACGATCGCAAAATGCTTGAAATGTTATTTTAGCAAAAATGTACGTTTTGAGCTTTTAACCTGCGTTTTAACGCGTAAAACAGCATAAAAAACGACGAAATTTTTATTATTCGTTTTATTAATATTGCGTCTATTGAACGATTTCAACGATCTAAAATGCTTGAAAATGCTATTTTAGCAAAAACAGCACGTTTTTATTTTTATTCTGCGTTTTAACGCGTAAAACAGCATGTAAAACGACGAAATTTTTATTATTCGTTTTTATTTTTATTGCGTCTATTTGAACGATTTCGACGATCTAAAATGCTTGAAAATGCTTTATTTTAGCAAAACAGCACGTTTTGAGTTTTAATCTGCGTTTTAACGCGTAAAACAGCATAAAACGTGACGAATTTTTTATTATTCGTTTTTTACATTATTGCTTCTATTTGAACGATTTCAACGATCTAAAATGCTTGAAAATGCTTAATTTAGCAAAACAGCACGTTTTGAGCTTTATTCTGTGCCAACAAGGCGTAAAACAGCATAAAACGACGAAATTTTATTATTCGTTTTATTAATATTGCGTCTATTTGAACGATTTCAACGTGATCTAAAATGCTTGAAAATGCTTATTATTTTAGCAAAACAGTTAATGCGTTTTGAGCTTTTAATCGCGTTTGTGCGAAAAACAAGCATAAAAAACGACGAATTTTTTAATATTCGTTTTTATTAATATTGTTTCTATTTGAACGATTTCAACGTGATCTAAAATGCTTGAAACTGCTTTTATTTTAGCAAAACAGCACGTTTTGAGTTTTAATCTGCGCTTTAACGAGTAAAACATCATAAAACGACGAAATTTTTATTATTCGCTTTTTATTAATATTGCTTCTATTTGAACGATTTCAACGATCTAAATGCTTGAAAATGCTTATTTTGTGCAAAATAGCACGTTTTAGTTTTGACCTGCGTTTTAACGCGTAAAACAGCATAAAAACGACGAATTTTTATTATTCCTTTTTATTAATATTGCTTCTATTTAAAACGATTTCAACGATCTAAAATGATTGAAAATGCTTATTTTTAGCAAAACAGCACGTTTTTGAGTTAATCTGCGTTTTAACGCAAAACAGCATAAAACGACGAAATTTTTATTATTCGTTTTTTTTTTAATATTGCTTCTATTTTTGAACGATTTCAACGATCTAAAATGTGCTTGAAAATGCTTATTTTAGCAAAAACAGCTCGTTTTAGCTTTAATCTGCGTTTTATCGCAGTAAAACAGCATAAAAACGACGAAATTTTTATTATTCGTTTTTATTAATTCCCGCGCCCATTTGAACGACTTCAACGATCTAAAAATGCTTGAAAATGCTTTCTTATTTTAGCAAAAACAGCACGTTTTGAGCTTTATTCTGCGTTTTAACGCAAAAACAGCATAAAACGACGAAATTTTATTATTCGTTTTTTTTTTATTTTATTGTGTCTATTTGAACGATTTCTAACGATCTAAATGCTTGAAAAATGCTTATTTTAGCAAAACAGCACGTATTGAGTTTAAATTCGCGTTTTAACGCGATACAGCATAAAAAACGACGAATTTTGGCTATTCGTTTTTATTAATATTGCTTCTATTTGAACGATTTCAACGATCTAAAATGCTTGATAATGCTTATTTTAGCAAACTGTTAATGCTTTTGAGCTTTAATCCGCGTTTTAACGCGTAAAGCATAAAAACGACGAAATTTTTATTATTCGTTTTTATTAATATTGCGTCTATTTGAACGATTCTTAACGATCTAAAAATGCTTAAAAATGCTTATTTTAAAGCAAAACAGCACGTTTTGAGCTTGGTAATCTGCGTTTTAACGCGTAAAACAGCATAAAAACGGCGAATTTTTTTTATTATTCGTTTTATTAATATTGCTTCTATTTGGAACGATTTCAACGATCTAAAAATGAAGCTGTGCAACAAGCTTATTTTAACAAAAAAACAGCACGTTTTGAGCTTTAACGTGCTTTTAACTCGTAAAACAGCATATAAACGATAAATTTTTTATTATTCGTTTTTGCCAATACGTTTCTATTTGAACGATTTCAACGATCTAAAATGCTTTTGAAAATGCTTATTTTAGCAAAACAGCACAAATGTTTTGAGCTTTAATCTGCGTTTTAACGCGTAAAACAGCATAAAACGACGAATTTTTTATTATTCGTTTTTATTAATATTGCGTCTATTTGAACGATTTCAACGATCTAAAATGCTTGAAAATGCTTATTTAGCAAAACAGCACGCTTTGCGCTTTTAATCTGCGTTTTAACGCGTAAAAACAGCATAAAAACGACGCGAAATTTTTTATTATTCGTTTTTATTAATATTGCGTCTATTTGAACGTGATTTCAACGATCTAAAAAAAAATGCTTGAAAATGCTTATTTTAGCAAAACGTTAATGTTTTGAGCTTATTCTGCGTTTTAACGCGTAAAACCGCATAAAAACGACGAAATTTTTATTATTCGTTTTTATTTTTATTGCGTCTATTTGAACGATTAACGATCTAAAATGCTGAAAATGCTTTATTTTAGCAAAAACAGCACGTTTTGAGCTTAATCTGCGTTTTTAACGCTTCAGTAAACAGCATAAAAACGACGAAATTTTTTATTATTCGCTGTTTTTATTAATATAGCTTCTATTTGAACGATTTCAACGATCTAAAATGCTTGAAAATGCTTATTTTAGCAAAAACAGCACGTTTTGAGCTTTAATCTGCGTTTTAACGCGCGTAAAACAGCACATAAAAACGACGAATTTTTATTATTCGTTTTATTAATATTGCGTCTATTTGAACGATTTCACCGATCTAAAAATGCTTGAAAATGCTTATTTTGTTAAAAAACAGCACGTTTTGAGTTTTAATCGCGTTTTAACGCGTAAAAACAGCCTAAAAAACGACGAATTTTTTATTATTCGTTTTTATTAATATTGCTTCTATTTGGAACGTGATTTCAACGATCTAAAAATGCTTGGAAAATGCTTTACTTTTAGCAGAACAGCATGTTTGAGCTTTATTCCCGCGTTTTAACGCGTAAACAGCATAAAACGACGAATTTTTTATTATTCGTTTTTATTAATATTGCGTCTATTTGAACGATTTCAACGATCTAAAATGCTTGAAAATGCTTTTATTTTAGCAAAACAGCACGTTTTGAGCTTTAATCTGCGTTTTAACGCGAAAAACAGCAAAAAAAAACGACTTTTTTTTATTATTCGTTTTTTTTAAATATTGCTTCTATTTGGATTTCAACGTTTTAAAATGATTAAAAATGCTTATTTTGCAAAAAAGATTTGATTTTTTAATCTGCTTTTTAACGCGCGCAAAAAAACGACAAAATTTTTTATTATTCGTTTTTTTTTAAATTTGCGTCTATTTGAACGATTTCAACGATCTAAAATGTTTAAAAAATGTTTTTATTTTAGCAAAACAGCACGTTTTGAGTTTTATTCTGCGTTTTAACGCAAAACAGCAAAAAAAAACGACAAAATTTTTTATTATTCGTTTTTATTTTTTTTGGTCTTTAGAACGATTTCAACGATCTAAAATGTTAAAAATGTTTTTTTTTAGAAAAAACAGCACTTTTTGAGTTTTAACGGTTTTGCGTATCAGAAAAAACGACGAATTTTTTTATTATTCGTTTTTTTTTAAATAGTTCTATTTGAACGATTTCAACGATCTAAAATGTTGTTTTTTTTTAGCAAAACAGCACGTTTTGAGTTTTTAATCTGCTTTTAACGCAAACAGCAAAAAAAACGACAAAATTTTTTTATTATTCGTTTTTATTAATATTGCCATTTGAACGATTTCAACGATCTAAAATCTTAAAATGCTTATTTTAGCAAAACAGCACGTTTTGTTTTTTTAATCTGCTTTTTTAAGGGTAAAACAGCATAAAAACGGCAAATTTTTTATTATTCGT
>NW_027048693.1:0-8173 GCF_025399875.1 Dalotia coriaria | reverse complement strand
AAATTTTTTTAAAAAATTTTTTAATTCTTTTTTTATTAATTTTTTTTGCTTTCCTTAAATTTAAAAACAAAAAAAATTTTCAAACCGACCCTAAAAAATGTTTTTTTTGAAAATCTTTAAATTTTAAAGCAAAAAAAAAAAAGCACGTTTTTTTTTTTTTTTTTTTTTTTTTTTTTTTTTTTTTTTTTTTTTTTTTTTTGAGTTTTTTTAATTTTCTCGCGTTTTTTAAATCGGGCTTTTAAAAAACAGCTTTTTAAAAAAAAAAAACGACTTTTTATTTTTTTTTTTTAAATAATAGCTTCTATTTAAAACGATTTCAACGATCAAAAATGCTTGAAAATGCTTTTTTTAGCAAAACAGCATTTTGAGTTTTTCTGCTTTTTAACGCGTAAAACAGAAAAAAAGACGATTTTTATTATTCTTTTTTTATTAATATTGCTTCTATTTGAACGATTTAAACGTTTAAAATGCTTGAAAATCTTTTTTTTTCAGCACTTTTTGAGCTTTAATCTGCGTTTTACGGGTAAAACAGCATAAAACGACAAAATTTTTTTATTCTTTTTTTATTAATATGGCGTCTATTTGAAGATTTCAACGATCTAAAATGCTTGAAAATGCTTATTTTTAGCAAAACACACGTTTTGAGTTTTTAATCTGCGTTTTAACCGTAAAACAGCTAAAATGACGAATTTTTTTTATTTTTTTTATTAATATTGCTTCTTTTTAAAACGATTTAACGATCTAAAATGCTTGAAAATGCTTATTTTAGCAAAAAAAAGCACTTTTTGAGCTTTAATCTGCTTTTTAACGCGTAAAACAGCTAAAAGACATTTTTATTATTCGTTTTATTAATATTGCTTCTATTTGAACGATTTCAACGATCTAAAATGCTTGAAAATCTTTTTTGCAAAAGGCACGTTTGAGTTTTAATCTGCGTTTTAGGAAAAACCATAAAACGACAAAATTTTTATTATTCGTTTTTATTAATTTTGCGTCTATTTGAAGTTTTCAACGATCTAAAATGCTTGAAAATGCTTTTTTTTACAAAACACCCGTTTTGAGCTTTATTCTGCTTTTTAACGCGTAAAACAGCTAAAAGACAAAATTTTTATTATTCGTTTTTTTTTTTTTGGGGTCTTTTAACGATTTCAACGAAAAAAATGCGAAAATGTTTATTTTAGCAAAACAGCACTTTTTGAGTTTTAACCCGGTTTTAACGCGAAAAACACATAAAAACGCAATTTTTTATTTTCTTTTTTTATTAATTTTGGGGTTATTTGAACGATTTCAACGATCTAAAATGCTTGAAAATCTTTTTTTTAGCAAAACAGCACGTTTTGAGAATCCTTTTTAAGGGTAAAACAGCAAAAAAAGAAAAATTTTTTATTATTCGTTTTTATTAATATTGCTTCTATTTAAACGATTTCAACGATCTAAAATGCTTGAAAATGCTTATTTTAAAACAGCACTTTTTTGAGCTTTAATCTGCGTTTTAACGCGTAAAACACAAAAAAAACGACGAATTTTATTATTCTTTTTTTTATTTATTGCGTCTATTTGAACGATTTAAACATCAAAAATGCTTGAAAAGTTTTTTTTAACAAAACAGCACTTTTTTGAGCTTTACTCGTTTTAACGCGTAAAACACATAAAACGACAAAATTTTTTTTTTCGTTTTTTTTTTTTTTGCTTATTTGAACATTTCCGATCTAAAATGCTTGAAAATGCTTATTTTAGCAAAACAGCGTTTTGAGTTTTTAATCTGCGTTTTAAGGGAAAAACACATAAAAGACAAATTTTTTTTATTATTCGTTTTTATTAATTTGCTCTATTTAAGGGTTTAAAACGATTAAAATCTTGAAAATGCTTATTTTGCAAAACAGCACGTTTTTGAGTTTTTAATCTGCGTTTTAACGCTTTAAACAGCAAAAGCTTTTTTTATTATTCGTTTTTTTAAATATTGCTTCTATTTAAAGGGTTTCACGACTAAAATGTTTTAAAAATGCTTATTTTAAAAAACAGCACTTTTTGGTTTTTAATCTGCGTTTTAACGCGAAAAACAGCAAAAGACGAATTTTTATTATTCGTTTTTATTATTGTCTATTTAAACGATTTTCAAAATGGAAAATGCTTATTTTAGCAAAAAAAAGCAGGAGTTTTCGCGTTTTAACGCGTAAAACGCAAAAAAACGACAAATTTTTATTATTCGTTTTTATTAATATTGCGTCTATTTGAACGATTTCAACGATCTAAAATGCTTGAAAATGCTTATTTTAGCAAAAACACCCGTTTGGGGCTTTAATCTGCGTTTTAACGCGTAAAACAGCAAAAAAATGACGAATTTTTATTATTCTTTTTTTATTAATATTCCCTTTTTTTAAACGATTTAAACGATCAAAATGCTTGAAAATGCTTATTTTAGCAAAACAGCACTTTTTGAGCTTTATTCTGCTTTTTAACGCGTAAAAAAACAAAAAAAAGAAATTTTTTTATTATTCTTTTATTTTTATTGCTCTATTTAACGATTTCAACGATCTAAAATGTTGAAAATGCTTATTTTAGAAAACAGCACGTTTGAGTTTTAATCTGCTTTTTAACGCGTAAAAAAAACATAAAACGACAAATTTTTATTATTCGTTTTTATTTTATGTCTATTTGAACGATTTCAACGATCAAAAATGCTTGAAAATTTTATTTTAGCAAAACAGCACTTTTTGAGCAATCTGCGAACGCGAAAAAACCCCAAAATGACAATTTTTATTATTCGTTTTATTAATTTGTTTCCCTTTTTAAACGATTTCAACGATCTAAAATGCTTGAAAATGCTTATTTTACAAAAAAGCCGTTTTGAGTTTTTAATCGGGTTTTAAGGGAAAAACACATAAAACGACAAATTTTTTTTATTATTCTTTTTTATTTTTTTGGGCCTTTTGAACGATTTCAACGATCTAAAATGCTTGAAAATGCTTTTTTTTAAAACCAAAAACACGTTTGAGCTTTAATCTGCGTTTTAAGCGTAAAAAAACATAAAAACGAATTTTTATTATTCTTTTTTATTAATATTGCTCTATTTAAACATTTCAACGATCTAAAATGCTTGAAAATGCTTATTTTAGCAAAACAGCACTTTTTAAATTTTAATCTGCTTTTTTAACGCGTAAAACACAAAATGACTTTTTAATTATTCGTTTTTTAAATATTGCTTCTATTTAAACGATTTCAACGATAAAATGCGAAAATGCTTATTTTGAAAATCCCTTTTTGAGTTTTTAATCTGCTTTTTAACGCGAAAAACAAAAAAAAACGACAAAATTCTTTTTTTATTAATATTGCTTCTATTTGAACGTTTAAACGATCTAAAAGGGTTGAAAATGTTTATTTAGAAAAACAGCCGTTTTGAGTTTTTATTCTGCTTTTTAACGTAAAACAGCATAAAAGACGTTTTTTTTATTATTCGTTTTTATTAATATTGCTCTATTTAAACGATTTAAAGGATCTAAAATGTTTGAAAATGCTTTTTTTAACAAAACACCCGTTTTAGCTTTAATCTCGTTTTAACGCGTAAAACAAAAATACTTTTTATTATTCGTTTTTATTTTTGCTTCTATTTAAACGATTTAAACGATCAAAATGCTTGAAAATGTTTATTTTTAAAAAAACCACGTTTGAGCTTTAATCTGCGTTTTAACGCGTAAAACAGAAAAAAAACGACAAATTTTTTTATTATTTTTTTTATTAATATTGTTCTATTTGAACGTTTCAACGTCTAAAATGTTGAAAATGTTATTTTAGCAAAACAGCACTTTTTTGAGCTTTATTCTGCGTTTAACGCGAAAAAACACAAAAAAAACGACGAAATTTTTATTATTCGTTTTTATTAATATTGCGTCTATTTGAACGATTTCCGATCAAAATGCTTGAAAATGCTTATTTTAGCAAAACAGCACGTTTTGAGCTTTTAATCTGCGTTTTAACGCGTAAAACAGCATAAAAATGACGAATTTTTTATTATTCGTTTTTATTAATATTGCTTCTATTTAACGATTTCAACGATCTAAAAATGCCTGAAAATGTTATTTTAGCAAAACAGCACGTTTGAGTTTAATCTGCGTTTTAACGCGTAAAACAGCATAAAACGACGAAATTTTATTATTCGTTTTTATTAATATTCCCTTCTATTTGAACGATTTCAACGATCTAAAATGCTTGAAAATGCTTATTTTAGAAAAAACAGCACGTTTTTGAGTTTTATTCTGCGTTTTAACGCGTAAAACAGCATAAAACGACGAAATTTTTATTATTCGTTTTTTTAATATTGCGTCTATTTGAACGTTTTCCCAACGATCTAAAATGCTTGAAAATGCTTTTTTTAGCAAAACAGCACGTTTTGAGTTTTTAATCGCGTTTTAACGCGTAAAACAGCATAAAAGACGAATTTTTTATTATTCGTTTTATTAATATTGCTTCTATTTAAAACGATTTCAACGATCTAAAATGCTTATTTTAGCAAAACAGCACGTTTTGAGCTTTAATCTGCGTTTTAACGCGTAAAACAGCATAAAACGACGAAATTTTTTATTCGTTTTTTATTAATTTTTGCTCTATTTGAACGATTTCAACGATCTAAAATGCTTGAAAATGCTTATTTTAGCAAAACAGCACGTTTTGAGTTTTTAATCTGCGTTTTTACGCGTAAAACAGCATAAAAAAACGACAAATTTTTATTATTCGTTTTTATTAATATTGCGTCTATTTGAACGATTTCAACGATCAAAAATGCTTGAAAATGTTATTTTAGCAAAAACAGCACGTTTTGAGCTTTAATCTGCGTTTTACGCGTAAAACAGCATAAAAACGACGAAATTTTATTATTCGTTTTTATTAATATGCGTCTTTGAAGATTTCAACGATCTAAAATGCTTGAAAATGCTTATTTTAGCAAAACAGCACGTTTTGAGTTTTTAATCTGCGTTTTAACGCGTAAAACAGCATAAAAATGACGAATTTTTTTATTATTCGTTTTTATTAATATTGCTTCTATTTAAACGATTTCAACGATCTAAAATGTTGAAAATGCTTATTTTAGAAAAAACAGCACGTTTTGAGGTTTTTAATCTGCGTTTTAACGCGTAAAACAGCATAAAACGACGAAATTTTTATTATTCTTTTTTTATTAATATTGCTCTATTTGAACGATTTCAACGATCTAAAATGCTTGAAAATGCTTATTTTAGCAAAACAGCACGTTTTGAGCTTTAATCTGCGTTTTTACGCGAAAAACAGCATAAAAACGAAAAAATTTTTTTATTATTCGTTTTTATTAATATTGCGTCTATTTGAACGATTTCAACGATCTAAAATGCTTGAAAATGCTTATTTTAGCAAAACAGCACGTTTTGAGTTTATTCTGCGTTTTAACGCGTAAAACAGCATAAAACGACGAAATTTTTATTATTCGTTTTTATTTTATTGCTCTATTTGAACGATTTCAACGATCAAAAAATGCTTGAAAATGCTTATTTTAGCAAAACAGCACGTTTGAGCTTTAATCTGCGTTTTAACGCGTAAAACACATAAAACGACGAATTTTTATTATTCGTTTTTATTAATATTGCGTCTATTTGAACGATTTCAACGATCAAATGCTTGAAAATGCTTATTTTAGCAAAACAGCACGTTTTGAGCTTTAATCTGCGTTTTAACGCGTAAAACAGCATAAAAATGACGAATTTTTATTATTCTTTTTTATTAATATTGCTTCTATTTAAAACGATTTCAACGATCAAAATGCGAAAATGCTTATTTTCGCAAAAACAGCACGTTTTGAGCTTTAATCTGCGTTTTAACGCGTAAAACAGCATAAAAACGACGAATTTTATTATTCGTTTTTATTAATATTGCGTCTATTTGAACGATTTCAACGATCTAAAATGCTTGAAAATGCTTATTTTAGTAAAACAGCACGTTTTGAGCTTTATTCTGCGTTTTAACGCGTAAAACAGCATAAAACGACGGAAATTTTTATTATTCGTTTTTTTTTTATTGCGTCTATTTGAACGATTTAAACGATCTAAAATGTTTTGAAAATGCTTATTTTAGCAAAACAGCACGTTTTGAGCTTTTAATCTGCGTTTTAACGCGTAAAACAGCATAAAACGACGAAATTTTTATTATTCTTTTTTATTAATATTGCGTCTATTTGAACGATTTCAACGATCAAAATGCTTGAAAATGCTTTTTTTTAGCAAAACAGCACGTTTTGAGTTTAATCTGCGTTTTAACGCGTTAAACAGCAAAAATGACGAATTTTTATTATTCGTTTTTATTAATATTGCTTCTATTTGAACGGTTTCAACGATCTAAAAGCTTGAAAATGACTTATTTTAGATAACACGTTTTGATTTATTGCGTTTTAAACGCTTAAACAGTAAAAACGTAAATTTTTATTATTGTTTTTATTAATATTGCTTTATTTGAACGATTTCAACGACAAAATGCTTAAAATTTATTTTAAAATCACTTTTGATTTTAATTGCGTTTTAACGCTAAAACGCTAAAATGCTAATAATTTTATTTTTTTATTAATATTTGCGTCTATTTGAACGATTTCAACGATTAAAATGCTTGAAAATTTATTTTAGCAAACAGCCGTTTTTACTTATATTCGTTTTAACGCGATTCAGCATAAAAGCGAAATTTTTTTTTTTTTTTATTAATATCGTTTATTTAGATTTCGCGTTCTAAAAAATGCAAAATTTATTTAGCAAAACAGCACGTTTTGATTTTAATCTGCGTTTTAAACGAATAATAAAATGCGAATTTTTATTATTTCATTTATTAATATTCTTATTTAAACTATTTCAACGATCTAAATTTTGCGCTTAACTGCTTTTAACGCTAAACAACTTTAGCTTTAATTGTTTTAATTTAATTTTATAAAATGCAATTTTAATTTAATTTAAATGCTTTAATTTGAACGATTTCAACGATCTAAAAGTGGCTTTAAATCTGCTTTTAGCGTAAACAGCTAAAAAGACGATTTTTTATTCGTTTTTATTAAAACAGCATAAAAACGACAAAAATTTTATTATTCGATTTTTAATATGCTTTTTTGAACGATTTCAACGATCTTAAAATCGCTTGAAAATGCTTATTATTACATACAACGACATTTTTTTTATTCTGCGTTTTAACGCGTAAAAAGCATAAAAACGAAACGATTTTATTATCGATTTTTATTTTAAATGCTTATTTGAGCAAATCACGTTCTAAGCTTTAAATGTTTATTTTAGCAAAACAAAAACGTTTTGAGTTTTAATTTTTAATCGTTTTTATTTTAAAACGACGAATTTTTTTTTCGTTTTTATATCTAAATGTCTATTTGAACGATTTCAACGATCTAAAATGCTTGAAAAGCTTATTTTAACAACAGCACGTTTTGAGCTTTAATCTGCGTTTTAACGCGAAACAGCTTAAAATTGACGATTTTTTTATATTGTTTTTATTATGCTTCTATTTAAACGATTTCAACAATCTAAAATGCTTAAAATTATTTAAAAACAGCACGTTTTGAGCTTTTAATCTGCGTTTTAACGCGTAAAACGCTAAAAGACGAATTTTTATTATTCGTTTTTTATTTTTTAATATTGAACGATTTCAACGATCTAAAATGCTTAAAATGCTTATTTTAGCAAACAGCACGTTTTGAGCTTTAATCTGCGTTTAACGGTAAAACAGCATAAAAACGACGAAATTTTTATTATTCGTTTTTATTAATATTCTTTATTTGAACGATTTACATCAAATCTGAAAATGCTATTTTGAAAATGCTTATTTTAGCTACGCACGTTTTGAGTTTAACGCGTTTAACGAAACACATAAAATGACGAAATTTTTATTATTCGTTTTTATTAAATTTGCGTCTATTTAAACGATTTCAACGAAATCTAAAATGTTGAAAATGCTCATTTTGCAAAACATGCATTTGCTTTTAACGCGTTAAACGCTAAAAACGATTTAATAACGGCGAAATTTTTATTATTCGTTTTTATTAATTTATTTAACGATTTCAAAACGATCTTAAATTTGAAAAGTTTTATTTTAATAACACTTTTAAAAAACGCTTTAAAACGGCGAAATTTTATTATTTTTTATTATTTTTTTTTTTTTCGCC
>NW_027048692.1:0-8176 GCF_025399875.1 Dalotia coriaria | reverse complement strand
TAAAAGGTTAAAAAAAATTTTTAAAATAAAAAAAAGGGGAATTTTAAATAAAAAATTTTTCGCCCCGTTTTTTTGTTTTTTCCCGCGTTAAAACGCAGATTAAAGCTAAAAAACGTGGTGTTTTGCTAAAAAAACATTTTCGCTTTTTTAGACCGTTGAAATCGTTCAAATAGACGCAATAAAAAAAAAAACGAAAAAAAAAAATTTTTTGTTTTATGGTTATAGCGAAAAGGAAAGAAAAAAAGCCCCCAAAACGGGGCTGTTTTGCTAAAATAAGCATTTTCGGGCATTTTAGATCGTTGAAATCGTTCAAATAGAGGGCAATATTAAAAAAAAACGAAAATAAAAATTTCGTGTTTTATGCTTTTTTTGGGGTTAAAAAACGCAGTTTAAAAAGCTCAAATCGTGCTTTTTTGCTAAAATAAGATTTTCAAGCTTTTTTAGATCGTTGAAATCGTTCAAATAGAAGCAAAAATTAAAAAAAGCGAAAAAAAAAATTTGCCTTTTTTATGATGTTTTACGCGTTAAAACGCAGTTTAAAAAGCTAAAAAACGTGCTGTTTTTTCTAAAAAAAAAGTCCCAAGCATTTTGATCGTTGAAATCGTTCCGAAGCAATATTAATAAAAAAAAAAAATTCGTCGTTTTATGTTGTTTTACGGAAAGGGCAGATTAAAGCTAAAAAACGTGCTTTTTTTGCTAAAATAAGCTTTTTTCAAGCTTTTTAATCTTTGGGAAATCGTTCAAAATAGACCCCAATTTTAAATTTAAAAACGAAAAAAAAAATTCCCGTTTTTTGGTTTTACGCGGTTTAAACTTTTAAAAGTAAAAACGTCGTTTTGTTTAAAATAAGCATTTTCAAGCTTTTTTGGGATCGTTGAAATCGTTCAAATAGAAGCAATTTTTAAAAAACGAAAAATAAAAAATTCGTCGTTTTTTTTTTTTTTTTACTTAAAACGCAGTTTAAAAAGCCCCCAAAAACGTGGTGTTTTGCTAAAATAAGCATTTTCAAGCGTTTTGGGACCGTTAAACGTTCAAAAAGACGCAAAAAAAAATAAAACGAATAATAAAATTTCGTCTTTTTTATGCTGTTATACTTTTAAAAAACGCAGAATAAACCCTTCAAACGTGTTTGTTTTGCTAAAATAAGCATTTTAAAGGGCATTTTAGACCGGGAAACGTTCAAATAGACGAAAATAAAAATTAAAAAAACAAATTTTAAAAAAAATTTTTGTCGTTTTTGTTTTGTTTTACGCGTTAAAACCCCAGATTGGCTCAAACCCGGCTTTTTGCAAAAATAAGCTTTTTCCCCATTTTAGATCGTTAAAACGTTCAAATAGAAGCAAATTAATAAAAAAGCGAATAAAAAAAAATTTCTGCCGTTTTATGATGTTTTACGCGTTAAAACGCAGTTTAAAATAAAAACGTGCGGGATTTTTTCAAAAAAATAAGCATTTTCAAGCTTTTTTAGATCGTTGAAATCGTTCAAATAGAAAAAATATTAATAAAAACGAATAAAAAAAAATTGTCGTTTTTGCTGTTTACGCTTTAAAAAAGGCAGTTTTAAAACGTGCTGTTTTGCTAAAAATAAAGCATTTCTAAGCATTTTAGATCGCTGGAAATCGTTCAAATAGACGTACATTAATAAAAACGAATAATGCACCGCCGTTTTATAAGCTGTTTTACTGCGTTAAAACGCAGATTAAAGCCTCAAACGCCGTTTTGCTAAAATAAGCATTTTCAAACATTTTAGATCGTTGAAATCGTTCAAATAGGCCAATATTAACAGCGCGTATAATAAAATTTCGTCGTTTTTATGATGTTTACGCGTTAAACGCAGATTAAAGCCTTCAAACGTGCTGTTTTGCTAAAATAAGCATTTTCAAGCATTTTAGATCGTTGAAATCGTTCAAATAGAAGCATAATAAAAACGAATAATAAAAATTTTGCCGTTTTTATGCTGTTTTACGTTAAACGCAGATTAAAGCCTTCAAAACGCTGTTTTGCTGTGTCAGCACAAGCATTTTAGATCGCTGGAAATCGTTCAAATAGACGTGCGCATTAATAAAACGAATAATAAAAAATTCGTCGTTTTTATGCTGTTTTACGCGTTAAAAACGCAGATTAAAAGCTCAAAACGTGCCGTTTTGCTACTGGCGCTACTTTCGCCATTTGTAGATCGTTGAAATCGTTCAAATAGAAGCAATACTAATAAAAACGACAATAAAAATTCGTACGTTTTATGCTGTTTTACGCGTTAAAACGCAGATTAAAGCTCAAAACGTGCTGTTTTGCTAAAATAAGCATTTTTCAAGCATTTTAGATCGTTGAAATCGTTGAAATAGAAGCAATATTAATAAAAACGAATAATAAAACTCTCGTCGTTTTGCTGCTGCGTTAAAACGCAGATTGCCCAAAATGCGCTGTGTTTTAAAAATCAGCATTTCAAGCATTTTAGATCGCTGAAATCGTTCAAATAGAAGCACATTAATAAAAACGAATAATAAAATTTCGTCGTTTTATGCTGTTTTACGCGTTTAAACGCAGATTAAAGCCTGCAAACGTGCTGTTTTGCTAAAATAAGCATTTTCAAGCATTTTAGATCGTTGAAATCGTTCAAATAGAAGTAATATTAAAAAACGAATAATAAAAAATTCGTCGTTTTTATGTTGTTTTACGCGTTAAAATGCAGATTAAAGCTCAAACGTGCTGTTTTATAAAATAAGCATTTTCAAGCATTTTAGATCGCTGAAATCGTTCAAATATAGCTTTTCACATTAATAAAAACGAATAATGTACCCCGCCGTTTTATATGTTTTACGCGTTAAAACGCAGATTAAAGCTCAAAACGTGCTGTTTCGCCAAAATAAGCATTTTCAAGCACTTAGATCGCTGCTGAAATCGTTCAAATAGACGCAATATTAATAAAACGAATAATAAAAAATTCCTGTCGTTTTATGCTGTTTACGCGTTAAAACGCAGATTTCAGCCCAAAACGCTGTTTTGCTAAAATGAAGTACGCCGCTTTCTTTAGACGTTGAAATCGCTCAAATAGACGCAATAAAAATAAAACGAATAACAGCAAATTTCTGTCGTTTTATGCTGTTTTACGCGTTAAAACGCAGAATAAAGCCTCAAAACGCTGTTTTGCTAAAAATAAGCATTTTCAAGCATTTTAGACGTTGAAATCGTTCAAATAGAAGCTACCAACAAAAACGAATAACAAAAATTCGTCGTTTTTATGTTGTTTTACGCGTTAAACGTAGATTAAAGCTCAAACGTGCTGTTTTAGCCAAAATAAGTACTTTCAAGCATTTTAGATCGTTGAAATCGTTCAAATAGAAGCAATATTAATAAAACGAATAACAGTACCTGTCGTTTTTATGCTGTTTTTCGCGTTAAAATTATTTTAAAGCTCAAAACGTGCTGTTTTGCTAAAATCAGCATTTTCAAGCATTTAGATCACCGTTGGAAATCAGTTCAAATATAGTTAACATTAATAAAACGAATAATAAAAATTCTGTCGTTTTTATGCGCTGTTTTACGCGTTAAAACGCAGATTTTCGTGCTCAAAACGTGCCGCCTTTTGCTAAAATAAGCATTTTCAAGCATTTTGATCGTTGAAACTGTTCAACAGGCTACATTAAAAAACGAATAATAAAAAATTGTCGTTTTATAAGCTGTTTTACGTTAAATGCAGATTAAAGCCCAAAACGCCGTTTTGCTAAAATAAGTACTTTCGCTACTCTAGATCGTTGGAACGTTCAAATAGAAGCTACATTAATAAAAAACGAATAATAAAAATTCTGTCGCTTTATGCTGTTTTACGCGTTAAAACGCAGATTAAAGCTCAAACGTGCTGTTTGCTAAAATAAGCATTTTCAAGCATTTTAGATCGTTGAAATCGTTCAAATAGACGCAATATTAATAAAAACGACAATAAAAATTCTGTCGTTTTTATGCTGTTTTACGCGTTAAAAACGCAGATTAAAAGCCCAAACGTGCTGCTGTTTTGCTAAAATAAGCATTTTCGCTTTGCACTGCTGAAATCGTTCAACAGACGCAGCACAAAAACGGAACAGCGTACCTCGTCGTTTTATATAGTTTACGCGTTAAAACGCAGAATAAAGCTCAAACGCTGTTTTGCTAAAATGCTAATTTTCGCTACTTGATCGTTTGAAATCGTTCAAATAGAAGTAACATTAATAAAAACGAATAATAAAAAATTCGTCGTTTTTACATGTTTTACAAGTTAAAAACGCAGATTAAAGCTCAAACGCTGTTTTGCTAAATAAGCATTTTCAAGCATTTTTAGATCGTTGAAATCGTCAAAATAGAAGCTAAATATTAATAAAAACGAATAATAAAATTCTCGCCGTTTTATGCCGCCTTTACGCGTTAAAAACGCAGATTAAAGCTCAAAACGTGCTGTTTTGCTAAAATAAGCATTTTCAAGCATTTTAGATCAAGCTGAAATCGTTCAAATAGAAGCAATATTAATAAAAAAACGAATAATGTAATCTGTCGTTTTATAGTTGTTTTACGCGTTAAAACGCAGATTAAAGCTCAAAACGTGCTGTTTTGCTAAAATAAGCATTTTCAAGCATTTTAGATCGTTGAAATCGTTCAAATAGGGCTGGGCCATTAATAAAAAGCGAATAACAGTACTGTCGTTTTATGATGTTTACGTTAAAACGCAGATTAAAGCTCGCACGCTGCCTTTGCTAAATAAGCATTTTCAAGCATTTTAGATCGTTGAAATCGTTCAAATAGAAGCTACATTAATAAAAAAAACGAATAATAAAAATTGGTCGTTTTATGTTGTCTTTGCCGCCAAACGCAGATTAAAGCTCAAACGCGCTGTTTTGCTAAATAAGCATTTTCAAGCATTTTAGATCAAGTTGAAACTGTTCAAAATAGACGCAATTATTAATAAAACAAATAATAAAAATTCTCTGGCTGTTTTTATAGTTTTACGCGTTAAAACGCTGATTAAAGCTCAAAAACGCGCTGTTTTGCTAAAATAAGCATTTTCAAGTATTCGATCGTTGAAATCGTTCAAATAGGACGCACATTAATAAAACCCGAATTAATAAAAAAATCTGTCGTTTTATGTTGTTTTACGCTACAAAACCGCGATTTCAGCCTGTGAACGTGCTGTTTTGCTAAAATAAGCATTTTCAAAGTAATTTTAGATCGCTGGAAATCGTTCAAATAGAAGCAATATTTACTAAAAAACGAATAATAAAAATTCGTCGTTTTTATGCTGTTTTACGCGTTAAAACGCAGAATAAAGCTCAAACGTGCCGCTTGCCAAAATGCTATTTTCAAGCATTTTAGATCGTTATTGAGATCGTTCAAATAGACGGCTATTAATAAAAACGAATAATAAAAATTTTGTCGTTTTATGCTGTTTTACGCGCTAAAACGCAGATTAAAGCTCAAATCGTGCTGTTTGCTAAAATAAGCATTTTCAAGCATTTTAAATCGCCAGCCGTTCAAATAGACGCACATTAATTTCAAAACGAATAATGCACCGCTTTATGCCGTTTTACGCGTTAAAAAACGCAGATTAAAGCTCAAAACGCTGTTTTGCTAAAATAAGCGCATTTCTCGCTTTTAGATCGCTGAAATCGTCTCAAATAGACGCACGTAAAAATAAAACGAATAATAAAAAATTCGTCTTTTTTATGTTGTTTTACGCGTTAAAACGCAGATTAAACCCTCAAAACGCCGTTTTGCAAAAAATAAGCATTTTCAAGTATTTTAGACGTTGAAATCGTTCAAATAGACGCAATATTAATAAAAACGAATAAAAAAAATCTGTCGTTTTATGCTGTTTTACGCGTTAAAACGCAGATTAAAGCCCAAAAGGGCGTTTTGTTAAAATAAGCATTTTCAGCATTTTAGACGCTGAAACCGTTCAAATAGAACAAATAAAAAACGAAAATACAAATTTCGTCTTTTTTATGCTGTTTACGCGTTAAAACGCAGTTTAAAAAGCTCAAAACGTGCTGTTTTGCAAAAAATAAGCATTTTCAAGCATTTTAGATCGTTGAAATCGTTTAAATAGAAGCAATTAATAAAAACGAATAATAAAAATCGTCGTTTTATGTTTTTTTAGGGTTAAAACGCAGATTAAAGCTAAAAACGTGCTGTTTTGCTAAAAAGCATTTTCAAGCATTTTAGATCGTTGAAATCGTTCAAATGACGCAATATTAATAAAAACGAATAATAAAAATTCGTCGTTTTATGCTGTTTTACGTGTTAAAACGCAGTTTTAAAGCTAAAAACTGCTGTTTTGCTAAAGTAAGCATTTTCAAGCATTTTAGATCGTTGAAATCGTTCAAATAGAAGCAATATTAATAAAAACGAATAATAAAAATTGGGCCGTTTTATGCTGTTTTACGCGTTAAAACGCAGATTAAAGCTAAAAACGTGCTGTTTTGCTAAAATAAGCTTTTTCAAGCATTTTAGATCTTGAAATCGTTAAATAGACGCAAAAAAAATAAAAACGAAAAAAAAAAAATTCGTCGTTTTATGTTGTTTAGGGTTAAAACGCAGAATAAACCCTCAAACGTGCTGTTTTGCTAAAATAAGCATTTTCAAGCATTTTAGATCGTTGAAACGTTTAAATAGACGCAATATTAAATAAAAACGAATAATAAAAATTTCGTCGTTTTTATGCTGTTTTACGCGTTAAAACGCAGATTAAAGCTCAAAACGTGCTGTTTTGCTAAAATAAGCATTTTCAAGCATTTTAGATCGTTGAAATCGTTCAAATAGACGCAATAAAAAAAAAACGAATAATAAAAATTTTGTCGTTTTTATGTTGTTTTACGCGTTAAAACGCAGATTAAAGCTCAAAACGTGCTGTTTTGCTAAAATAAGCATTTTCAAGCATTTTAGATCGTTGAACGTTCAAATAGAGCAATAAAATAAAAAACGAATAATAAAAATTCGTCGTTTTATGCTGTTTTACGCGTTAAAACGCAGATTAAAGCTCAAAACGTGCTGTTTTGCTAAAATAAGCATTTTCAAGCATTTTAGATCGTTGAAATCGTTCAATAGACGCAATATTAATAAAAAACGAATAAAAAATTCCGTCGTTTTTGTGTTTTACGCGTTAAAACGCAGATTAAAGCTCAAACGTGCTGTTTTGCTAAAATAAGCATTTTCAAGCATTTTAGATCGTTGAAATCGTTCAAATAGAAGCAATATTAATAAAAAACGAATAATAAAATTTCGTCGTTTTATGCTGTTTTACGCGTTAAAACGCAGATTAAAGCTCAAAACGTGCTGTTTTGCTAAAATAGCATTTTCAGCATTTTAGATCGTTGAAATCGTTCAAATAGATAATATTAATAAAAACGAATAACAAAAATTTCGCGTTTTATGCTGTTTTACGCGTTAAAACGCCAGATTGCTCAAAACGTGCGTTTTCAAATAGATTTAAACTTAGATCGCGAAATTTCAAAAACGAATAAAAAAAAACGTTTTTTGCGTTTTAGGTTTTTAAACGCGTTAAAAACGCAAATTGCTAAAAAAAGGCTTTTAAAAAGATTTTTTTTTGATCGTTGAAATGTTCAAATAGACGCAATATTAATAAAAAAAATAAAAATTTCTCTTTTTTATAAGCTGTTTTACGCTTTAAAAAAAAATTAAAGTTTTAAAAAGGCTTTTTCAAATTTTTTGAAATTTTAAATGAAAATTTAAAAAAAAAAATAAAAATTTTTATAATTTTCGCGTTAGAGTTTAAACCTAAAAGCGTTGCTAAAATGCTTTTAAAAAAAGCATTTTAACTTTAAATCGTTAAATGGCAAATTAAAAAAAATAAAAAAATTTTTTTTAGTTTTAGTTTTTAAACGCTTAAACCCAATTTTTCAAAATGGGTTTGCTAAAATAAGATTTTAAACTTTTAAATGGAAATTTAAAAAACGAATTTAATAAAAACGTTATTTCGTTTTTTAAAACTTTTTAAAGCTTAAAACGCTTTTTGCTCAAAATGCTTTTTGCAAAATAAGCATTTTTAATTTTTTAAATCGTTGAAATCGATCAAATAAAAAAAATTTTAATAAAAACGTAAAAAATTCCGCTTTAAAAGGTTTTAAAAGCTTAAAACGCGTTTCAAAGCTAAAAGGGTTTTTGCTAAATAGATTTAAAGCATTTAATAGAACGA
>NW_027048691.1:0-8177 GCF_025399875.1 Dalotia coriaria | reverse complement strand
CCCAAAAAAAAAAAAGAAAATTTTTAAAAAAATTTTAAATTTTTTTTAAAAAAAACGAATAAAAAAAAAAATTTTTCTTTTTTTGGTTTTATTGCTGTTTTTTTAAAAAACCCGGCCCGGGTTAAAAAACCCAAAAAAAAAAAATTAAAAAAAAGTTTTTTTTTAAAAAAGGGTTTGCTGTTTTTTTCCCCCCCTTTTTTTTTTTAAAAAAAAAAAACAATTTTTTGCTTTTTATTTTTTGGGGTTGAAATTTTTTTTCAAAAAGAAAAAATTTTATTAAATTAAAAAAGAATAAATAAAAAATTCCCCCCCTTTTATTGTTTTACGCGTTAAACGCAGTTTAAAAAGCTCAAACGTGTTTTTTTAAAAATAAGCATTTTCGCTTTTTAAACGTTGAAATCGTTCTAACGCAAAAAAAAAAACGAATAAAAAAAATTTCGTCGTTTTTATGCGTTTTAGGGTTTAAAAACGAGAAAAAAGCTCAAACGTGCTGTTTTGCTAAAATAAGCATTTTCAAGCATTTTAGATCGTTGAAATCGTTCAAATAGACGCAATATTAATAAAAAACGAATAATAAAATTTCGTCGTTTTATGCTGTTTTACGCGTTAAAACGCAGATTAAAGCTCAAATCGCAGCTGTTTTGCTAAAAATAAGCATTTTCAAGCATTTTAGATCGTTGAAATCGTTCAAATAGACGCAATATTAATAAAAAACGAATAATGTACCCGTCGTTTTATGCTGTTTTACGCGTTAAAACGCAGATTAAAGCTCAAAACAAGCTGTTTTGCTAAAATAAGCATTTTCAAGCATTTTAGATCGCTGAAATCGTTCAAATAGAAGCAATATTAAAAAAAAAAAACGAATAATAAAAATTTCGTCGTTTTATGCGCTGTTTTACGCGTTAAAACGCAGATTAAAAGCTCAAAATCGTATATTTTGCTAAAATAAGCATTTTCAAGCATTTTGTGATCGTTGAAATCGTTTAACAGAAGCAATATTAATAAAAACGAATAATAGTACCCGTCGTTTTTATGTTGCTTCACGCGTTAAAACGCAGATTAAAGCTAAAACGTGCTGTTTTGCTAAAATAAGCATTTTCAAGCATTTTAGATCGTTGAAATCAAATAGAAGCAATATTAATAAAAAAGCGAATAATAAAAATTTCGTCGCTTTTATGATGTTTTTACGCGTTAAAAACGCGATTGTTTAAACGTGCTGTTTTGCTAAAATAAGCATTTTCAAGCATTTTAGAGATCGTTGAAATCGTTCAAATAGAAGCAATATTAATAAAACGAATAATAAAAATTCGTCGTTTTTATGCTGTTTTACGCGTTAAACGCAGATTAAAGCTCAAAACGTGCTGTTTTGCTGCTAAATAAGCATTTTCAAGCATTTTAGACGTTAAATCGTTCAAATAGACGCACATTAATAAAAAACGCAATAAAATTTCGTCGTTTTATATGTTTTACGCGTTAAACGCAGAATAAAGCTCAAAACGTGCTGTTTTGCTAAAATAAGCATTTTCAAGCATTTAGATTGTTGAAATCGTTTCAAATAGAAGCAATATTAGCCGAAAACGAATAATAAAAATCTGTCGTTTTATGCCGTTTTACGCGTTAAAAACGGTGATTAAGCTCAAACGTGCTGTTTTGCTGTAAATAAGTATTTTCAAGCATTTTAGATCGTCGAAATCGTTCAAATAGACGCAATAAAATAAAAACGAATAATAAAAATTTCGTCGTTTTATGCTGTTTTACGCGTTAAAACGCAGAATGCTCAAACGTGCTGTTTTGCTAAAAATAAGCATTTTCAAGCATTTTAGATCGTTGAAATCGTTCAAATAGACGTGCTACTATTAATAAAAACGAATAATAAAATTCGTCGTTTTATGCTGTTTTACGCGTTAAAAACGCAGAATAAAGCTCAAAACGTGCTGTTTTGCTAAAATAAGCATTTTCAAGCATTTTAGATCGTTGAAATCGTTCAACAGAAGCAATATTAATAAAAACGTGAATAATAAAAATTCGTCGTTTTATGCTGTTTTATGCGTTAAAACGCAGATTGTAAAGCTCAAAACGTGCTGTTTTACAAAATAAGCATTTCAAGCATTTTAGATCGTCGAAATCGTTCAAATAGACGCACAAAATAAAAAAACGAATAATAAAATTTCGTCGTTTTCATGCTGTTTTACGCGTTAAAACGCAGTAGCAACAAAGCCTGCAACGTGCTGTTTTGCTAAAATAAGCATTTTCAAGCATTTTAGATCGTTGAAATCGTTCAAATAGACGCAATATTACTAAAAACGAATAATAAAAATCTGTCGTTTTATATTGTTTTTACGCGTTAAACGCAGATTAAAGCTCAATCGTGTTGTTTTGCGAAAATAAGCATTTTCAAGCATTTTAGGATCGTTGAATCGTTCAAATAGAAGCAATATTAATAAAAACGAATAATGTACCCGTCGTTTTATGCTGTTTTTACGCGTTAAACGCAGATTAAAAGCTCAAACGTGCTGTTTTGCTGCGGGCCAAGCATTTTCAAGCATTTAGATCGTTGAAATCGTTCAAATAGACGCAATATTAATAAAAAAACAAATAATAAAAATTTCGTCGTTTTATGCTGTTTACGCGTTAAAACGCTGATTAAAAGCTCAAAACGCGCTGTTTGCGAAAATAAGCATTTTCAAGCATTTTAGATCGCGAAATCGTTCAACAGACGCAATATTAATAAAAACGAATAATAAAAATTGTCGTTTTATGCTGTTTACGCGTTAAAACGCAGATTAAAGCTCAAAACGTGCTGTTTTGCTAAAATAAGCATTTCAAGCATTTTAGATCGCTGGAACCGTTCAAATAGTGAATCAATATTAATAAAAACGAATAATAAAAAATCTGTCGTTTTATGCTGTTTTACGAGTTAAAAAACGCAGATTAAAGCTCAAAACGTGCTGCTGTTTTGTTGCTGTAAAATAAGCATTTTCAAACATTTTAGAGATCGTTGAACCGTTCAAATAGAAGCAATATTAATAAAACGAATACAAAAATTCGCCGTTTTATGCTGTTTACGCGTTAAAACGCAGATTAAAAGCTCAAACGTGCTGTTTTGCGCGGCTAAAAATAAGAAATTTTCAAGCATTTTAGATCGTTAAAATCGTTCAAATAGACGCAATATTAATAAAAAACGAATAATGTACCCCTGTCGTTTTATGCTGTTTTACGCGTTAAAATGCAGATTAAAGCTCAAAACGTGCTGCTTTTGCTAAAATAACATTTTCAAGCATTTTAGATCGTTGAAATCGTTCAAATAGAAGCAATATTAATAAAAACGAATAATAAAAAAATTCGTCGTTTTATGCTGTTTTACGCGTTAAAACGCAGATTTTCAAAGCCAAAACGTGGTGCTCTTGCTGTAAAATAAGCATTTTCAAGCATTTTAGACGTTGAACCGTTCAATGAATGCAATAAAAATAAAAACGAATAATAAAATTTTGTCGTTTTTGCGTTGTTTTACGAGTTAAACGCAGAATAAAAGCTCAAAAACGTGCTGCTAAAATAAGCATTTTCAAGCATTTTAGATCGTTGAAATCGTTCAAATGACGCAAATATTAATAAAAACGAATAAAAAATTTCGTCGTTTTATGCTGTTTTACGCGTTAAACGTGCGCGGTGATTGCCCGTAAAACGTGCTGTTTTGCTGCTAAACAAGCATTTTCAAGCATTTTAGATCGCTGAACCGTTCAAATAGACGCAATAAAAATAAAAACGAATAATAAAAATTTCGTCGTTTTTATATGTTTTACGCTAAAACGCAGAATAAAAGCTCAAACGCGCGTTTTGCTAAAATAAGCATTTTCAAACATTTTGTGATCGCTACCGTTCAAATAGAAGCAATATTAATAAAAACGAATACGTAAATTCGCCGTTTTAGGCTGTTTACGCGTTAAAACGCAGATTAAAAGCTCAAACGTGCCGTTTTGCTAAAATAAGCATTTTCAAGCATTTTGTATCGTTGAAATCGTTCAAATAGACGCAATAAAATAAAAACGAATAAAAAAATTTCCGTCGTTTTTATGCTGTTTTACGCGTTAAAACGCAGAATAAAAGCTCAAAACGTGCTGTTTTGCTAAAATAAGCATTTTCAAACATTTTAGATCGTTGAAATGTTCAAACAGAAGCAAATATTAATAAAAACGAATAATGTAAAAAAAATTCGCCGTTTTAGGCTGTTTTTACGCGTTAAAACGCAGATTAAAAGCTCAAACGTGCTGTTTGCTAAAATAAGCATTTTCAAGCATTTCCAGATCGCTGAAATCGTTCAAATAGACGCAATATTAATAAAAACGAATAATAAAAATTTCGTCGTTTTTATGCTGTTTACGCGTTAAAAACGCAGATTAAAAGCCTTCAAAACGCTGTTTTGCTAAAATAAGCATTTCCAAGCATTTTAGATCGCTGAAATCGTTCAAATAGAAGCAATATTAATAAAAACGAATAATAAAAATTCGTCGTTTTTATGCTGTATTACGCGTTAAAACGCAGTGATTGTGTAAAAGCTCAAAAACGTGCTGCTCGGCAAAATAAGCATTTTCAAGCATTTTAGATCGTTGAAATCGTTCAAATAGACGCAATAAAAATAAAAACGAATAATAAAAAAATTTCGTCGTTTTAAAGCTGTTTTACGCGTTAAAACGCAGATTAAAAGCTCAAATCGTGCTGTTTTGCTAAATAAGCATTTTCAAGCATTTTGATCGCTTAAATGTCTCAACAGACGCATTATTAATAAAAAACGAATGCGCCCGTCGTTTTATGCTGTTTTACGCGTTAAAACGCAGATTAAAGCTCAAAACAAGCTTTCGTTTTGCTAAAATAAGCATTTTCAAGCATTTTAGATCGCTGAAATCGTTCAAATAGAAGCAATATTAAAAAAAAAACGAATAATAAAAAATTTCCCGTCGTTTTATGCTGTTTTACGCGTTAAAACGCAGACAAAGCTCAAAACGTGCTAGTTTGCTGTAAATAAGCATTTTCAAGCATTTTATCGTTGAAATCGTTTGCAATAGAAGCTAAATATTAATAAAAAACGAATAATAAAAAATTCGTCGTTTTATGCTGTTTTACGCGTTAAAACGCAGATTGTGCCAAAACGTGCTGTTTTGCTAAAAATAAGCATTTTCGCTATTTTAGATCGTTAAAATCGTTCAAATAGAAGCAATATTAATAAAAAGCGAATAATAAAAATTTCGTCGTTTTTATGATGCTCTTACGCGTTAAAAACGTAGCAAGAGATTAAAAGCTTAAAACGTGCTGTTTTGCTAAAATAAGCATTTTCAAGCAAGCATTTTAGATCGTTGAAATCGTTCAATAGAAGCTAAATATTAATAAAAAACGAACAATAAAAATTCGTCGTTTTATGCTGCTCTTTACGCGTTAAAACGCAGATTAAAGCTCAAAACGTGCTGTTTTGCTAAAATAAGCATTTCAAGCATTTTAGATCGCTGAAATTCCACCGTTCAAATAGACGGAATATTAATAAAAAAACGAATAATAAAAATTTCGTCGTTTTTATGCTGTTTACGCGTTAAAACGCAGAATAAAGCTCAAAACGTGCTGTTTTGCTAAAAATAAGCATTTTCGCTATTTTAGATCGTTGAAATCGTTCAAATAGAAGCAATATTAATAAAACGAATAATAATAAAAATTCGTCGTTTTATGCTGTTCTTACGCGTTAAAACGCAGATTAAAGCTCAAAACGTGCTGTTTTGCTAAAATAAGCATTTTCAAGCATTTTAGATCGTCGAAATCGTTCGCTAAATAGACGCAATAAAAATAAAAAAAACGAACAATAATAAAATTTCGTCGTTTTATGTTGTTTTACGCGTTAAAACGCAGAATGGTGCCTGCTGCTCTTTGCCAAAATAAGCATTTTCAAGCATTTTAGATCGCTGGAAATCGTCTTCAAATAGACGTGCAATATTAATGTTCAATAATAAAAATTTCGTTTTGCGTTGTTTACGCGTTAAACGCAGATTAAAGCTCAACCGTGCTGTTTTGCTAAAATAAGCATTTTCGCTACTCTTAGATCGTTGAACTGTTCAAATAGAAGCTGGGAATATTAATAAAAACGAATAATGTAAATTTCGTCGTTTTGCGTTGTTTTACGCGTTAAAACGCAGATTAAAAGCTCAAAACGTGCTGTTTTGCTAAAATAAGCATTTTCAAGCATTTAGATCGTTGAAATCGTTCAAATAGACGCAATATTAATAAAAACAAATAATAAAATTTCGTCGTTTTATGCGTTGTTTACGCTGCTAAACGCCGATTAAAGCTCAAAACGTGCTTGCTCTATGAAAAATAAGCATTTTCGCGTATTTTAGATCGTTGAAATCGTTCAAATAGACGCAATATTACTAAAAACGAATAATAAAAAATTCGTCGTTTTATGCTGTTTTACGCGTTAAAACGCGATTAAAGCTCAAACGTGCTGTTTTGCTAAAATAAGCATTTTCAAGCATTTTGTGATCGTTGAAATCGTTCAAATAGAATCAATATTAATAAAACGAATAAAAAATTCGTCGTTTTATGTTATTTTACGTGAGTTAAAAACGCAGATTAAAGCTCAAACGTGTGCTGTTTTACAAAAATAAGCATTTTCAAACATTTTAGATCGTTGAAATCGTTCAAATAGAAGCTAAATATTAATAAAAAATCTAATATCAAAAATTCGCCGTTTTTATGCTGTTTTACGCGTTAAAACGCAGATTAAAAGCTCAAAACGCTGTTTTGCTAAAATAATCTCAAGCATTTTAGATCAAGTTAAATGTTCAAATAGACGCACATTAATAAAAACCTGATATTATGCTAAAATAAGCATTTTCAAGCATTTTAGATCAAATGTTGAAATCGTTCAAATAGACGCAATATTAATAAAAACGAATAATAAAAATTTCGTCGTTTTTATGTTGTTTTACGCGTTGCAAACGCAGATTAAAGCTCAAAACGTGCTGTTTGCTAAAATAAGCATTTTCACATTTTAGATCGTTGAAATCGTTCAAATAGAAGCAATATTACTAAAAACGAATAATAAAAAATTCGTCGTTTTGTTGTACGTTAAAACGCAGATTAAAGTCAAAACGTGCTGTTTTGCTAAAATAAGCATTTTCAAGCATTTTAGATCGTTGAAATCGTTCAAACAGACGCACAAAATAAAAACGAATAATAAAATTTCGTCGTTTTATGCTGTTTTACGCGCTAAACGCAGAATAAAGCTCAAAACGTGCTGTTTGCTGTAAATAAGCATTTTCAAGTATTTTAGATCGTTGAAATCGTTCAACAGACGCGCAATATTAATAAAAAACGAATAATAAAAATCTTTGCTTTTACGCTTAAACGCATTAAAACCCAAAACTGCTCAAAATAGCATTTTCAAGCATAATTGTCACTTAGACGTTGAAATCGTTCAAATAGACGCAATATTAATAAAAACGAATAATAAAAATTTCGTCTTTTATCGTTTTACGCGTTAAAACGCAGAATAAAGCTCAAACGTGCTGTTTTGCTAAAAAATAAGCATTTTCAAGCATTTTAGATCGTTAAACGTTCAAATAGAGCAATATTATAAAAACGAATAATAAAAATCTCGTTTTAGCTGTTTTACGCGTTAAAAGGGCAGATTAAACCCTCAAACGTGCTGTTTTGTTTTAAAAAATTTTCAAGCTTTTAAACCGTGAAATTTACAAAAGGGAAAAATATTAAAAAAAACCCGAATAAAAACGTCTTTTGCTGTTTTCGTGTTAAACGCAGATTAAAGCCAAAGGGCTGTTTTGAAAATAAGCTTTTTTAGATGGTGAAACCGTTAAAAATAGCTTATTAATAAAAACGAATAAAAATTTCCGCTTTTATGTGTTTTACGCGTTAAAACGCGTTTTAAACTCAAAACTTTGTTTCTAAAATAAGTTTTCAAGCATTTTAGATCGTTGAAACCGTTCAAATAGACGCAATATTAATAAAAACGAATAATAAAAATTTCTCGTTTTATGCTGTTTTACGCGTTAAAACGCAGATTAAAGCTCAAACGTGCTGTTTTGCAAAATAAGCATTTTCAAGCTTGGTTGAAAAAAAAAAAAAAAAAAAAAAAAAAAAAAAAAAAAAAAAAAAAAAAAAAAAAAAAATTTTTTTGG
>NW_027048690.1:0-8178 GCF_025399875.1 Dalotia coriaria | reverse complement strand
GGTTTTTTACGCGTTAAAAGGGCAGTTTAAAGTTCAAAACGTGCTGTTTTGCAAAAAATAAGTTTTTTTCAAGCATTTTAGATCGTTGAAATCGTTCAAATAGAGGGCAATATTAAAAAAAAAAACGAATTTTAAAAAAATTTCTCCTTTTTTATGCTGTTTTACGCTTTAAAAAACCCCTGTTTAAAACCCTTAAAAACCGCTGTTTTGCTAAAATAAGCATTTTCAAGCTTTTTTAGATCGTTCTAATAGACCCCCAAATTAAAAAAAAAACGAAAAAAAAAATTTCCCTGCCTTTTTTAAAAGGTTTTTTAGGGTTAAAACGCAGAAAAAAAGTTAAAAACGTGCTGTTTTGCTAAAATGTTTTCCCCATTTTAGATCGTTCAAATCGTTCAAATAGAAGCAATATTAAAAAAAAACGAATAATAAAAATCTGCCGTTTTTATGCTTTTTTAGGGTTAAAACGCAGTTTAAAAGCTAAAAAACGTGTTTTTTTCCCCAAAATAAGCTTTTTCAAGCTTTTTTAGATCGTTGAAATCGTTCAAATAGACGCAATATTAAAAAAAAACGAATAAAAAAAAAATTCGTCTTTTTTATGCGGGTTTTACGCGTTAAAACGCAGATTAAAGTTCAAAACGTGCTGTTTTGCTAAAATAAGCATTTTCGAAATTTTAGATCGTTGAAATCGTTCAAATAGACGCAATATTAATAAAACGAATATTAAAAAATTTCGTGTTTTTATGCTGTTTTACGCGCGTTAAAACGCTGATTAAAGCCTCAAAACGTGCTGTTTTGCTAAAATAAGCATTTTCAAGCATTTAGATCGTTCTAATAGACGCAATATTAATAAAAAACGAATAATAAAATTTCGTCGTTTTTTTATGCTGTTTGCGCGTTAAAACGCAGAATAAAGCTCAAAACGTGCTGTTTTGCTAAAATAAGCATTTTCAAGCATTTTAGATCGTTCAAATCGTTCAAATAGAAGCAATATTAATAAAAACGAATAATAAAAATTCGTCGTTTTTATGCTGTTTACGCGTTAAAACGCAGATTAAAACTCAAAACGTGCTGTTTTGCTAAAATAAGCAATTTCAAGCATTTTAGATCGTTGAAATCGTTCAAATAGACGCAATATTAATAAAACTTGAATAGTAAAAATTTCCGTCGTTTTATGCTGTTTTACGCGTAAAACGCAGATTAAAACTCAAAACGTGCTATTTTGCTAAAATAAGCATTTTCAAGCATTTTAGATCGTTGAAATCGTTCAAATAGAAGCAATATTAATAAAAACGAATAATAAAAATTCGTCGTTTTTATGCTGTTTTACATAGCAAAACGCAGATTAAAGCTCAAAACGTGCTGTTTTTGCTAAAATAATAAGCATTTTCAAACATTTTAAGATCGTTCAATAGACGCAATATTAATAAAAACAGATAATAAAAATTTCGTCGTTTTTTAGCATGCTGTTTGACGCGTTAAAACGCAGAATAAAAAGCTCAAAACACATTAACTGTTTTACTAAATAAGCATTTTCAAGCATTTTAGATCGTTGAAATCGTTCAAATAGACGCAATATTAATAAAAACGAATAATACAAAATTTCGTCATTTTTTATGCGTTTACGCGCGTTAAAACGCAGATTAAAGCTCAAACGTGCTGTTTTTGCTAAAATAAGCGCATTTTTCAAGCATTTTGATCACCGGTTTGAAAGTGTTCAAATAGAAGCATTATTAATAAAAACGAATAATAAATTCGTCGTTTTTTATGCTGTTTACGCGTTAAAACGCAGATTAAAGCTCAGCGTGCTGTTTTGCTAAAATAGGCATTTTCCAGCATTTTGAATCGTTGAAATCGTTCAAATAGACATAATATTAATAAAAACGAATAATAAAAAATTCGTCGTTTTTATGCTGTTTTACGCGTTAAAACGCAGATTAAAACTCAAAACGTGCTGTTTTGCTAAAATAAGCATTTTCAATATAATTTCGTCGTTGAAATCGTTCAAATAGACGCAATATTAATAAAAACGAATAATAAAAAATTCGTCGTTTTATGCTGTTTTTACGCGTTAAAACGCAGATTAAAACTCAAAACGTGCTGTTTTGCTTCATAAGCATTTTCAAGCATTTTTAAGTGTTGAAATCATTCAAATAAGCAATATGAATAAAAAACGAATAATAAAAATTTCGTCGTTTTTATGCTTTGTTTTTACGCGTTAAAAATCGTTCAAATATAGACGCAATGTTAATAAAACGAATAATAAAAATTTCGTCGTTTTATGCTGTTTTACGCGTTAAAACGCTGATTAAAGCTCAAAACGTGATGTTTTGCTAAAATAAGCATTTTCAAGCATTTTAGATCGTTGAAATCGTTCAAATAGACGCAATATTAATAAAAACGAATAATAAAAATTTCGTCGTTTTATGCTGTTTTACGCGTTAAAACGCAGAGATAAAATATTGCTGTTTTACTTCAAGCCGGCATTTTCAGCAGATCGTTGAAATCGTTCAAAATAGAAGCATTATTAATAAAAACGAATAATAAAAATTCGTCGTTTTTATGCTTTTGTTTTACGCGTTAAAGACGCAGATTAAGCTCAAAACGTGCTGTTTTGCTTCCGTAGGCATTTTCCAGCATTTTGCAGTCGTTGAAATCGTTCAAATAGACGCAATATTAATAAAAACGAATAATAAAAAATTCGTCGTTTGCTGTTTTACGCGTTAAAACGCGTTAAAGCTCAAAACATTAACTGTTTTGCTAAAATAAGCATTTTCATGCATTTTAAGATCGTTGAAATCGTTCAAATAGACGCAATATTAATAAAAACGGAATAATAAAAAATTCGTCGTTTTTTATGCTGTTTTACGCGTTAAAACGATTAAAGCTCAAAACGTGCTGTTTTGCTAAAATAAGCATTTTCAAAGCATTTTTAGATCGTTGTCATTCAAAATAGAAGCAATATGAATAAAAACGAATAATAAAAATTTCGTCGTTTTTTATGCTGTTTTACGCGTTAAAACGCAGATTAAAGCTCAAAACGTGCTGTTTTGCTAAAATAAGCATTTTCAAGCATTTTGGAATTGTTGAAAATCCTCGTTTTAAATAGAAGCAATATTAATAAAAACGAATAATAAAAAATTCGTCATTTTATGCTGTTTTACGCGTTAAACGCAGATTAAAGCTCAAAACATTGTTTTGCTAAAATAAGCATTTTTCAAGCATTTTAGATCGTTGAAATCGTTCAAATAGACGCAATATTGTAAAAACGAATAATAAATATTTCGTCGTTTTTTATGCTGTTTACGCGTTAAAACGCAGAATAGAAGCTCAAAACGTGCTGTTTTGCTAAAATAACATTTTCCAAGCATTTTTAGATCGTTGAAATCGTTCAAATAAAGCAATATTAATAAAAACGAATAATAAAAAATTCGTCGTTTTTTATGCTGTTTTTACGCGTTAAACGCAGATTAAACTCAAAACGTGCTGTTTTTGCTGGAAATAAGCATTTTCGAAACGCATTTCAGATCGTTGAAATCGTTCAAATGACGCAATAGTATTAATAAAAAGCGAATAATAAAAATTTCGTCGTTTTTATGCTGTTTTGCCGTTAAAACGCTGATTAAAGCTCAAAACGTGCTGTTTTGCTAAAATAATCATTTTCAAGCATTTTTAGATGGTTGAAATCGTTCGATATACGCAATATTAATAAAAAACGGAATAATAAAATTTCGTCGTTTTTATGCTGTTTTACGCGTTAAAACGCAGATTAAAAGCTCAAAACGTGCTGTTTTGCTTTAAAATAAGCATTTTCAAGCATTTTAGATCGTTGAAATCGTTTCAAATGAAACAATATTAATAAAAACGAATAATAAAAAAATTCGTCGTTTTATGCTGTTTACGCGTTAAAACGCAGATTAAACTCAAAACGTGCTGTTTTTGCTAAAAGGCAAAAGCATTTTCAAGCATTTTAGATCGTTGAAATCGTTTTAAATAGAAGCAATATTAATAAAAACGAATAATAAAAATTCGTCATTTTTATGCTGTTTTACGCCGTTAAAACGCAGATTAAAGCTCAAAACGTGCTGTTTTGCTTTAAAATAAGCATTTTCAAAGCATTTGAATCAATTTGCGTCGTTCCGATAAGGCGCAATATCAATAAAAACGAATAATAAAAATTTCGTCACGTTTTTTTTTATGCTGTTTTACGCGTTAAAACGCAGAATAAAGAAGCTTTCAAAACGTGCTGTTTTTGCTGAAATAGCATTTTCAAGCATTTTAGATCGTTGAAATCGTTTTCAAATAGAAGCAATAGTAATAAAAACGAATAATAAAAAATTCGTCGTTTTTATGCTGTTTTACGCGTTAGAAACGCAGATTAAAGCTCAAAACGTGCTGTTTTGCTTTAAAATAAGCATTTTTCAAGCGGTACCCAGATCGTTGAAATCGTTCAAATAGACGCAGCAGTAAATAAACAGCAGATAATACAAAAATTCGTCGTTTTTATGCTGTTTTACGTTAAAACGCCGAATTAAAGCTCAAAACGTGCTGTTTTTGCTAAAATAGCATTTTCAAGCATTTTAGATCGTGAAATCGTTCAAATAGACGCAATATTATTAAAACGAATAATAAAAATTTCGTGTTTTATGCTGTTACGCGTTAAAACGCTGATTCAAAGCGCTCAAAACGTGCTGTTTTGCTAAAATTAGCATTTTTCAAGCATTTTAGATCGTTGAAATCGTTCAAATAGACGCAATATTAATAAAACAAATAATAAAAATTTCGTCATTTTATGCTGTTTTACGCGTTAAAACGCAGATTAAAACTCAAAACGTGCTGTTTTACTTCAGTAGCATTTTCAAGCATTTTAGATCGTTGAAATCGTTTAAATAGGCATAATAATAACCCAAAAGCGAATAATAAAAATTTTGTCGTTTTTATGCTGTTTTACGCATTAAAACGCAGAATAAAACTCAAAACGTGCTGTTTTGTTAAAATAGCATTTTCCAGCATTTTAGATTGTTGAAATCGTTTCAAATAGGAAGCAATATTAATAAAACGAATAATAAAAATTCGTCGTTTTTATGCTGTTTTTACGCGTTAAAACGCAGATTAAAGCTCAAAACGTGCTGTTTTGCTAAAATAAGCATTTTTCAAGCATTTTAGATCGTTGAAATCGTTCAAATAGACGCAATACTAATAAACAACGAATAATAAAAATTTCGTCGTTTATGCTGTTTTACGCGTTAAAACGCAGAATAAAAGCTCAAAACGTGCTGTTTTGCTAAAATGAGCATTTTCAAGCATTTTTAGATCGTTGAAAATCGTTCAAATAGAAGCAATATTAATAAAAACGAATAATAAAAAATTCAGTCGTTTTACATGCTGTTTTACGCGTTAAAACGCAGATTAAAGCTCAAAACGTGCTGTTTTTGCTAAAATAAGCATTTTTCAGAAAGCATTTTAGATCGTTGAAATCGTTCAAATAGACGCAATATTAATAAAAACAAATAATAAAATTTCGTCGTTTTTATGCTGTTTTGCGCGTTAAAACGCTGATTAAAGCTCAAAACATTGCTTGTTTTTGCTAAAATTAGCATTTTCAAGCATTTAGATCGTTGAAAATCGTTCAAATAGACGCAATATTAATAAAAACGAATAATAAAAAAATTTGTCGTTTTTATGCTGTTTTACGCGTTAAAACGCAGATTAAGCGCTCAAAACGTGCTTTGTTTTTAAAATAAACATTTTCAAGCATTTTTTATATCGTTTAGCGGAAATCGTTCAAATAGACGCAATATTAATAAAAAGCAAATAATAAAAAATTCGTCGTTTTTATGCTGTTTTGCGCGTTAAAACGCTGATTAAAACTCAAAACGTGCTGTTTTGCTAAAATAAGCATTTTCAAGCATTTTAGATCGCGTTGAAATCGTTCAAATAGAAGCAATATGAATAAAAACGAATAATAAAAATTTGCCGTTTTTTATGCTGTTTTACGCGTTAAAACGCAGATTAAAGCTCAAAACATTGCTGTTTTGCTAAAATAAGCATTTTCAAGCATTTTTAGATCGTTGAAATCGTTCAAATAAAAGCAATATTAAAAAAAACAAATAAAAAAATTCGTCGTTTTATGTTTTTTTTTACGCAAAAACGCGATTAAAGCTCAAAACGTGCTGTTTTGTTTTAAAAAATTTTTTTCGCATTTTAGTTTGAAATCTTTTAAATAAACAATATTAAAAAAAAACGAATAAAAAAAAATTCTTTTTTTTATGTGTTTTACGCGTTAAAAACGCAGATTAAATCAAAACGTGCTTTTTTTGCTAAAAAAGCATTTTCGCTTTGATCGTTGAAATCGTTCAAATAGAGCAATATAAAACGAAAAAAAAAATTTTCCTTTTTTATGCTGCGCGTTAAAACGCAAAATAAACTCAAAAACGTGCTGTTTTGCTAAAATAAGCATTTTCAAGCATTTTAGATCGTTGAAATCTTTTAAAAATAGAAGTATTAATAAAACGAATAAAAAAAAATTCGTCTTTTTATGCTTTTTTTACGCGTTAAAACGCAGATTAAACCCTAAAAACTGCTTTTTTTAAAAAAATAACATTTTCAACATTTTAGATCTTGAAATCGTTCAAATAGACGCAATTTTAATAAAAACAAAAAAATTCGTCTTTTTTTATGCTTTTTTCCCGAAAAAAACGCAGATTAAAACTAAAAACGTGCTGTTTTGCAAAAATGCATTTTCAAGCATTTTGATCTTGAAACGTTCAAATAGAGCAATTTTTAAAAAACGAAAATAAAAAATTTCGTGTTTTATGCTTTTTTACGCGTTAAAACGCGTTTAAAAACTCAAACGGCTTTTTTTAAAATTTGTTTTTAAACTTTTTAGATCGTTGAAATCGTTCAAATAGAGCAATTTAATAAAACAAATAATAAAAAATTTTCGTTTTTTTTGCTGTTTTCCTTAAAAAACGCAGATTAAAGCTCAAAACGTGCTGTTTTGCTAAAATAAGCATTTTCAAGCATTTTAGATCTTGGAAATCTTTCAAATACGCAAAAATAATAAAACGAAAAAAAAAAAAATTTGCGTTTTATGTGTTTTAAAAACGCGAAAAAAAACTCAAAACGGCTGTTTTGTTAAAATAAGCTTTTTCCCAGCTTTTTAGTTTGTTGAAATCGTTCAAATAAAGAATATTAAAAAAAACAATAAAAAAAAATTCGTCTTTTTATGTGTTTTACGCGTTAAAACGCAGATTAAACTAAAAACGTGCTTTTTTGCTAAAATAAGCATTTTCAAGCATTTAGATCGTTGAAATCTTTCCCAAATAGGGCAATATAATAAAAACGAATAAAAAAAATTTCGCGTTTTTATGCTTTTTTACGCTTAAAACGCAGAATAAAGCTCAAAACGTGCTGTTTTGTAAAAAGCTTTTCAAGCATTTTAGATTTGAAATCGTTAAATAGAACAATATTAAAAAAAAACGAATAAAAAAAAATTCGTCTTTTTTTATGTTTTTTACGCGTTAAAACGCAGTTTAAAAACTAAAAACGTGCTGTTTTGCTAAAAAAAGATTTTCAACATTTTAGATCGTTGAAATCGTTCAAAAAGCTTTAATAAAAACAAATAAAAAAAATTTGGTTTTTTTATCTGTTTTCGCGTTAAAACGCGTTAAACTCAAAACGTGCTTTTTTGCAAAAATTACATTTTCAAGCATTTTAGATCGTTGAAATCGTTCAAATAGAGCAATATTAATAAAAACGAATAAAAAAAAAATTTGTGTTTTATGCTTTTTTTTACCTTTAAAAAACGCAGATTAAACTCAAAACGTGCTGTTTTGCTAAAATAACATTTTCGGCATTTTAATCGTTGAAATCGTTCAAATAGACGCAATTTAAAAAAAACAAATAAAAAAAAATTCGTCTTTTTTATTGTTTTACGCGTTAAAACCTGTTAAAAAACTCAAATGCTTTTTTGCTAAAATAAAGCATTTTCAACATTTTAGATCGTTGAAATCGTTCAAATAAAAACAATATAAAAAAAAACGAATAATAAAATTTGCCGTTTTATGTTTTTTCGCTTTAAAAACGCAGATTAAACTAAAAAATCTTTTTTTAAAATAAGCATTTTCAACATTTTAATCGTTGAAATCTTTTAAATAAAAGCAATATTAATAAAAACAA
>NW_027048689.1:0-8179 GCF_025399875.1 Dalotia coriaria | reverse complement strand
AATTTTTTTTATTTTTTTTTCGTTTTTAAAATTTTTAAAAATTTGCGGGTTTTTTAATTTTTTGAAAACGATTTTTTTTTCAAAACAAAAATTTTCCCTAAAAATGTTTAAAAATTTTTTTCCCCTTTTATTTTAATTTTTTTAAAAAAGCAAAAAACAGTTTTAATTTTTTTTTTTTGAGGCCCTTTTTAAAATTTTTTTCCCCGGTTTTAAACGCTTTTAAAAAACAGCAAAAAAAACGACGAATTTTTATTTTTCGTTTTTTTAATATTGCTCTATTTGAACGATTTCAACGATCAAAATGCTTGAAAATGCTTATTTTGCAAAACAGCACGTTTTGAGTTTTAATCTGCGTTTTAAGGGAAAAAACAGCATAAAACGACGAAATTTTATTATTCGTTTTTATTAATTTTGGGTCTATTTGAACGTTTTTAACGATCAAAATGCTTAAAAAATGCTTATTTTAGCAAAACAGCACGTTTTGAGTTTTAATCTGCTTTTTAACCAAAACAGCAAAAAAAACGACAAATTTTTTTATTATTGTTTTTTTAAATATTGCTTCTATTTGAAGATTTCAACATCAAAAAATGCTTAAAAATGCTTATTTTAGCAAAACAGCACTTTTTTGAGTTTTTAATCTGGTTTTAACGCGTAAAAAACAAAAAAGGGACGAATTTTTATTATTCGTTTTTATTAATATTGCGTCTATTTGAACGATTTCAACGATCTAAAATCTTGAAAATGTTATTTTAGCAAAACAGCACTTTTTGGGTTTAATCGCTTTTTAACGCGAAAAACAGCAAAAAAAACGACAAATTTTTTTATTTTTTGTTTTTTTAATATTGCTCTTTTGAACGATTTCAACGATCTAAAATGCTTGAAAATGCTTATTTTAGCAAAACAGCACTTTTGAGTTTTAATCTGCGTTTTAAGGGGCAAAAAGCAAAAAAAACGACTTTTTATTATTCTTTTTATTAATATTGCTTCTATTTAACGATTTCAACGATCAAAAATCTTGAAAATGTTTTTTTAGCAAAACAGCACGTTTTGAGTTTAATCGGTTTTAACGCGAAAACACATAAAAACGACGAAATTTTTATTTTGTTTTATTAATATTGCTTCTATTTGAACGATTTCAACGATCTAAAATGCTTGAAAATGCTTATTTTAGCAAAACAGCACTTTTTGAGTTTAATCTGCTTTTTAAGCGAAAACAGATAAAACGACGAATTTTTATTATTCGTTTTTTTTAAATATTTTATTTGAACGATTTAAAAGATCTAAAATGCTTGAAAATGCTTATTTTAGCAAAACAGCACGTTTTGAGCTTTTAATCTGCGTTTTAACGCGTAAAATGGCATAAAACACGAATTTTTTATTATTCGTTTTTATTAATATTGCTTCTATTTGAACGATTTCAACGATCTAAATGCTTGAAAATGCTTATTTTAGCAAAACAGCACGTTTTGAGCTTTAATCTGCGTTTTAACGCGTAAAACATCATAAAACGACGAAATTTTTATTATTCGCTTTTATTAATATTGCTTTATTTGAACGATTTCAACGATCTAAAAATGCTTGAAAATGCTTATTTTAGCAAAACAGCACGTTTTGAGCTTTAATCTGCGTTTTAACGCGTAAAACAGCATAAAAAACGACGAATTTTTTATTATTCGTTTTTTATTAATATTGCGTCTATTTGAACGATTTCAACGATCTAAAATGCTGTGTAAATGCTTATTTTAGCAAAACTGCACGTTTTGAGCTTTAATCTGCGTTTTAACGCGTAAAATAGCATAAAAACGACGAATTTTTATTATTCGTTTTTATTAATATTGCTTCTATTTGAACGATTTCAACGATCTGTAAAATGCTTGAAAATGCTTATTTTAGCAAAACAGCACGTTTTGAGCTTTATTCTGCGTTTTAACGCGTAAAAACAGCATAAAAACGACGAAATTTTTATTATTCGTTTTTTATTAATATTGCGTCTATTTGAGCGATTTCAACGATCTAAAAATGCTTGGAAAATGCTTATTTTGAAGCAAAAACAGCACGTTTTGAGCTTTAATCTGCGTTTTAACGCGTAAAAGAGCATAAAATGACGAATTTTTATTATTAGTTTTATTACTATTGCTTCTATTTAAACGATTTCAACGATCTAAAATGCTTGAAAATGCTTATTTTAGCAAAAACAGCACGTTTGTTACTTTAATCAGTTTAACGCGCAAAACAGCATAAAACGACGAAATTCTTTATTATTCGTTTTTATTAATATTGCTTCTATTTGGAACGATTTCAACGATCTAAAATGCTTGAAATGCTTATTTTGTGCTAAAACAAAGCACGTTTTGAGCTTTAATCTGCGTTTTAACGCGTAAAAATGCTACAAAACGACGAATTTTTTGCCATCTGTTTTTATTAATATTGCCCATTTGAACGATTTCAACGATCTAAAAATAAAAATGCTTATTTTAGCAAAACAAAGCACGTTCTGGGAGCTTTTAATCTGCGTTTTAACGCGTAAACAGCATGTAAAACGACGAATTTTATTATTCGTTTTTATTAATATTGCTTCTATTTGAACGATTTCAATGAAATAAAAATGCTTAAAATGCTTATTTTAGCAAAACAGCACGTTTTGAGCTTTAATCTGCGTTTTAACGCGTAAAACAGCATAAAAACACAAATTTTTTATTATTCGTTTTTATTAATATTGCGTCTATTTGAACGATTTCAACGATCTAAAATACCTGAAAAATGCTTTATCAAACAGCACGTTTTGAGCTTTAATCAGCTAGTTTTTAACGCAAACAGCATAAAACGACGAAATTTTTATTATTTGTTTTATTAATATTGCGTCTATTTGAACGATTTCAACGATCTAAAATGCTTGAAAATGCTTATTTTAGCAAAACAGCACGTTTTGAGCTTTAATCTGCGTTTTTAAATGCGTAAACAGCATAAAAACGACGAATCTTTATTATTCGTTTTTATTAATATTGCTTCTATTTGGAACGATTTCAACGATCTAAAATGCTTGAAAATGCTTATTTTAGCAAAACAGCACGTTTTGAGCTTAATCTGCGTTTTAAGTGTAAAACATCATAAAACCACGAAATTTTTATTATTCGCTTTTTTATTAATATTGCTTCTATTTGGAACGATTTCAACGATTGCCGAAAATGCTTATTTTAGCAAAACAGCACGATTGAGCTTTTTAATCTGCGTTTTAACGCGTGAAAACAGCATAAAAACGACGAAATTTTTATTATTCGTTTTATTAATATTGCGTCTATTTGAACGATTTCAACGATCTATAATGCTTGAAAATGCTTATTTTAGCAAAACAGCACGTTTTGAGCTTTATTCCCGCGTTTTAACGCGTAAAAACAGCATAAATGACGAAATTTTTATTATTCGCTTTTATTTTTATTGCGTCTATTTGAACGATTTCAACGGTCTAAAATGCTTGAAAATGCTTATTTTAGCAAAACACCACGTTTTGAGCTTTAATCTGCGTTTTAACGCGTAAAACAGCATAAAAACGACGAATTTTTATTATTCGTTTTTATTAATATTGTTTCATTTGGAACGATTTCAACTATCTAAAAATGCTTGAAAATGCTTATTTTAGCAAAACAACACGTTTTGAGCTTAATCTGCGTTTTAACGCGTAAAACAGCATAAAAACGACGAAATTTTATTATTCGTTTTATTAATATTGCGTCTATTTGAACGATTTCAACGATCTAAAATGCTTGAAAATAAAAGCTTATTTTGAAGCAAAACAGCACGTTTTGAGCTTTAATCTGCGTTTTAACGCGTAAACAGCATAAAACGTGGCGAATTTTTTATTATTCGTTTTTATTAATATTGCTTATTTGAAACGATTTCAACGATCTAAATGTTTGAAAAAATGCTTATTTTAACAAAAAAAACAGCACGTTTTTGAGCTTTTAATCTGCGTTTTAACTTCGTAAAACAGCATATAAAACGACGAATTTTTTATTATTCGTTTTTATTAATATTGATTCTATTTGAACGATTTCAACGATCTAAAATGCTTGAAAATGCTTATTTTAGCAAACAGCACGTTTTGAGCTTTAATCTGCGTTTTTAACGCGTAAAACAGCATAAAATGACGAATTTTTATTATTCATTTTTATTAATATTGCTTCTATTTAAACGATTTCAACGATCTAAAATGCTTGAAAATGCTTATTTTAGCAAAACAGCATGTTTTGAGCTTTAATCTGCGTTTTAACGCGTGTCGGCATAAAACGAATAGTCTTTATTATTCGTTTTTATTAATATTGGCTTCATTTGAACGACTTCAATGATTTAAATGCTTGAAAATGTGCTTATTTTAGCAAAACAGCACGATTTATTTAATCTGCGTTTTAACGCGCAAAAACAGCATAAAAAACGACGAAATTTTTATTATCTGTTTTTATTAATATTGCGTCTATTTGAACGATTTCAACGATCTAAAATGCTTGAAAATGCTTATTTCAGCAAACAGCATCGTTTTGAGTTTTCTTGCCCGTTTAACGCGTAAAACAGCATAAAACGACGAAATTTTATTATTCTTTTTATTTTTATCGCGCCCGGTCGACGCACCGATCTAAATGCTTGAAAATGCTTATTTTAGCAAAACAGCACGTTTGAGCGCTTTAATCTGCGTTTTAACGCGTAAAACAGCATAAAAACGACGAATTTTTATTATCTGTTTTACTATTGGTTTATTTGAACGATTTCAACGATCTAAAATGCTTGAAAATGCTTATTTTAGCAAAAACAGCACGTTTTGAGCTTTATTCTGCGTTTTAACGCGTAAAACAGTTAAGAAAACGACGAAATTTTTTATTATTCGTTTTTTATTTTACCGCGTCTATTTGAACGATTTCAACGATCTAAAATGCTTTGAACAGTTGATTTTAGCAAAACAGCACGTTTTGAGCTTTAATCTGCGTTTTAACGCGTAAAAACAGCATAAAACGACGAAATTTTTTATTATTCGTTTTTTATTAATATTGTTTTATTTGAACGATTTCAACGGATCTAAAATGCTTGAAAATGCTTATTTTAGCAAAACAGCACGTTTTGAGCTTTTAATCTGCGCTTTAACGCGTAAAATGGTGCTACAAAAACGACGAATTTTTTATTACCCGTTTTTATTAATATTGCTTCTATTTGAACGATTTCAACGATCTAAAATGCTGAAAAAATGCTTATTTTAGCAAAATGTTAATGTTTTGAGCTTTAATCTGCGCTTTAACGCGTAAACAGCAAAAATGACGAATTTTTATTATTCGTTTTTATTAATATTGCGTCTATTTGAACGATTTCAACGATCTAAAATACTGAAAATGCTACGGTAAAAACAGCACGTTTTGAGCTTTAATCAGCGTTTAACGCGTAAAACAGCATGTGACGAAATTCTTTTTATTATTTGTTTTTATTAATATTGCGTCTATTTGAACGATTAAACGATCTAAAAATGCTTGAAAATGCTTATTTTAGCAAAACAGCACGTTTTGAGCTTTAATCTGCGTTTAACGCGTAAAACAGCATAAAACGACGAAATTCTTTTATTCGTTTTTATTAATATTGCTTCTATTTGAACGATTTCAACGATCTAAAATGCTTGAAAATGCTTATTTTAGCAAAAAACAGCACGTTTTTGAGCTTTAATCTGCGTTTTAACGCGCGTAAACAGCATAAAACGACGAATTTTTTTATTCATTTTTTATTAATATTGCGTCTATTTGAATGACAATGATCTAAAATGCTTCTGAAAATGCATATTTTAAAGCAAAACAGCACGATTTGAGCTTTATTCTGCGTTTTAACGCGTAAAACAGCATAAAAAAATCACGAAATTTTTATTATTCGTTTTTATTTTATTGCGTCTATTTGAACGATTTCAACGTAATCTAAAACGCTTGAAAGTGCTTATTTTAGCAAAACACCACGTTTTGAGCTTTAATCTGCGTTTTAACGCAAACAGCAAAACACAAATTTTTATTATTCGCTTTTATTAATATTAAGCTTCTATTTCTGGAAACGTGATTTCAACGATCTAAAATGTTTGAAAATGCTTATTTTAACAAAAACAGCACGTTTTGAGCTTAATCAGTGTTTGCACGCGTAAAACAGCATAAAAAACGACGAATTTTATTATTCGTTTTTATTAATATTAAGTTTTATTTGAACGATTTCAACGATCTAAAATGTTTGAAAATGCTTATTTTAACAAAACAGCACGTTTTTATTTTAATTATGTTTTAACTCGTAAAACAAGCATAAAAAACGACGAAATTTTTATTATTTGTTTTTATTAATATTGCGTCTATTTAAACGATTTCAACGATCTAAAATGCCGGAAAATGCTTATTTTAGCAAAACAGCACGCGTTTTGAGCTTTGACCGCGTTTTAACGCGTAAAACAGCATAAAAACGACGAAATTTTTGTTATTCGTTTTTATTTTATTGGTGTCTATTTGAAATTATCTAAAGATCTAAAATGCTTGAAAATGCTTATTTTAGCAAAAATGTTAATGTTTTGAGTTTTAATCTGCGCTTTAACGCGTAAAACAGCATAAAACGACGAATTTTATTATTCGTTTTTGCTACGACGCTTCATTTGGAACGATTTCAACGATCTAAAATGCTTAAAATGCTTATTTTAGCAAAACAGCACGTTTTGAGTTTAACCTTCGCGTTTTAACACGTAAAACAGCATAAACAACAAAATTTTTTATTATTCGTTTTTGCCAATACGCGCCCATTGAACGTGATTTCAACGATCTAAAAAATGCTTGAAAATGCTTATTTTAGCAAAACAGCACGTTTTGAGCTTTAATCTGCGCTTTAATGCGTAAACAGCATAAAACGACGAATTTTTTTATTATTCCGTTTTTATTAATATTGCGTCTATTTGAACGATTTCAACGATCTAAAATGCTTGAAAATCTTTTTTTTGAAAAAACAGCTTTTTGAGCTTTAATCTGCTTTTTAACGCAAAAAGCAAAAAATGACGAATTTTTTTATTCGTTTTTATTAATATTGCTTCTTTTGAACGATTTCAACGTCTAAAATGCTTGAAAATGCTTATTTTAGCAAAACAGCAGTTTTGAGCTTTATTCTGCGTTTTAACGCGAAAAACACAAAAAAACGACGAAATTTTTTTTTTCTTTTTTTTTTTTTTTGGTCATTTAAAGTTTTCCCCAAATCAAAATGCAAAAACGGGGATTTTAGCAAAACAGCAGTTTTGAGTTTTAATCTGCGTTTTAACGCAAAACAGTAAAAAGACAAATTTTTTATTATTCGTTTTTTTTAAATTTGTTCTATTTAAACGTTTCAACGATCAAAAAAATGTTAAAAGTTTTTGCAAAAAGACGTTTTATTTTAATCTGCGTTTTAACGCGTAAACAGCATAAAACGACGAATTTTTTTTTTTCGTTTTTATTATTAGTTCATTTGAACGATTTCAACGACAAAAATGCTTAAAAATTTCGTCAGCTTTTTTAGGGGTTAAAACGGTTAAAACTTTTGTTTTAAAAAAAGTTTTTTTAAGTGATCGTTAAAAAAAAGAAAAAAAAAAACGAAAAAAAATTTGGTTTTTACTTTTTTAGGGGTTTTAAAAAAACAGCACTTTTGATTTATTCTGCGTTTTAACGGTAAACAGAAAAAAACACAAAATTTTTTATTATTCGTTTTTTTTTTTTATTGCGTCTATTTCGATTTCAACGATCTGCAAAAAGCTTTTTTTTAAAAAACCCCGTTTTGAGTTTAATCTGCGTTTTAACGCGAAAACAGCAAAAAACACAATTTTTTTTTCGTTTTTTTTAAATTTCTTATTTGAACGATTTTAAAATTAAAAAATGCTTAAAAATGCATTTTAGCAAAAAGCACGATTTGATTTAATCTGCGTTTTAACGCGAAAAAACAGCATAAAAGAAAATTTTTTTTTCGTTTTTATTAATATTGGTCTATTTGAACGATCCAACGATCAAAATGCGGGGTTTTTTAAAAAAGCACGTTTTGAGCTTTTTCGGTTTTAACGCAAACAGCAAAAAAACGACGAAATTTTTTTATTATTCTTTTTTATTTTTTGCGTCTTTTGAACGATTTCAACGATCAAAAGCTTGAAAATTTTTTTAGCAAAACAGCA
>NW_027048688.1:0-8183 GCF_025399875.1 Dalotia coriaria | reverse complement strand
ATTTAGATCTTTTTGAAAATCGTTTTCTTGAAATAGAACAATATTAATAAAAACAAATTTAAAAATTTCGGGGTTTTTTGCTGTTTTACGCGTTAAATCGCTGATTAAAGCTCAAAACGTGCTGTTTTGCTAAAATTAGCATTTTCAAGCATTTTAGATCGTTGAAATCGTTCAAAATAGACGCAATATTAATAAAAACGAATAATAAATAATTTGTCGTTTTTATGCTGTTTTACGCGTTAAAACGCAGTTAAAGCTCAAAACGTGCTGTTTTGCTAAAATAAGCATTTTCAGCATTTTGATGTGAAATCGTTCCAAATAGAAACAATATTAATAAAGAACGAATAAAAAAAATTTCGTCGTTTTATGCTGTTTTACGCGTTAAAACGCAGATTAAAACTCAAAACGTGCTGTTTTGCTAAAATAAGCTTTTCCCAAAGCATTTTAGATCGTTGAAATCGTTCAAATAGACGCAATATTAAAAAAAAACGAATAATAAAAATTTCGTCTTTTTTATGCTGTTTTCGCGTTAAAACGCAAATTAAAGCTAAAAACGTGCTTTTTGCTAAATAGCATTTTCAAGCATTTTAGATCGTTCAAATCGTTCAAATAGAAGAAATATTAATAAAAACGAATAATAAAAATTGTCGTTTTTATGCTGTTTACGCGTTAAAACGCGGATTAAACTCAAAAGGTGCTGTTTTGCTAAAATAAGCATTTTCAAGCATTTTAGATCGTTGAAATCGTTTAATGGCAATATTAATAAAAACTAATAATAAAATTTCGTCGTTTTATGCTGTTTTACGCGTTAAAACGCAGATTAAAACTCAAAACGTGCTGTTTTGCTAAAATAAAGCATTTTCAAGCATTTTAGATCGTTGAAATCGTTCAAATAGACGCAATATTAATCAAAACGAATAATAAAAATTTTGTCGTTTTATGCTGTTTTACGCGTTAATACGCAGATTAAAAGCTCAAAACGTGCTGTTTTGCTAAAATAAGCATTTTCAAGCATTTTAGATCGTTGAAATCGTTCAAATAGACGCAATATTAATAAAAACGAATAATAAAAATTTCGTCATTTTTATGCTGTTTTACGCGTTAAAACGCAGATTAAAAGCTCAAAACGTGCTGTTTTGCTAAAATAAGCATTTTCAAGCGTTTTAGATCGTTGAAATCGTTCAAATAGACGCAATATTAATAAAACAATAATAAAATTTCGTCGTTTTTATGCTGTTTTACGCGTTAAAACGCAGAATAAAAACTCAAAACGGGCTGTTTTGCTAAAATAAGCATTTTCAAGCATTTTAGATCGTTGAAATCGTTCAAATAGAAGCAATATTAATAAAAACGAATAATAAAAATTCGTCGTTTTTATGCTGTTTTACGCGTTAAAACGCAGATTAAAGCTCAAAACGTGCTGTTTTGCTAAAATAAGCATTTCAAGCATTTTGATCGTTGAAATCGTTCAAATAGACGCAATATTAATAAAAACGTAGTATAAAATTCGTCGTTTTTATGCTGTTTTACGCGTTAAAACGCAGATTAAAGCTCAAAACGTGCTGTTTTGCTAAAATAAGCATTTTCAAGCATTTTAGATCGTTGAAATCGTTCAAATAAAGCAATATTAATAAAAACTAATAATAAAAAAATTCGTCGTTTTTATGCTGTTTTACGCGTTAAAACGCAGATTAAAACTCAAAACGTGCTGTTTGCTAAAATAACATTTTCAAGCATTTAGATCGTTGAAATCTTTTAAAAATAGACACAATATTAATAAAACGAATAATAAAAATTTCGTCATTTTTATGCTGTTTTACGCGTTAAAACGCAGATTAAAGCTCAAAACGTGCTGTTTTGCTTTAAAATAAAGCATTTTCAAGCATTTTAGATCTTTTGAAATCGTTCAAATAGACGCAATATTATAAAAACGAATAAAAAATTTTCGTCGTTTTTATGCTGTTTTACGCGTTAAAACGCAGAATAAAACTCAAAACGTGCTGTTTTTGCTAAAATAAGCATTTTCAAGCATTTTAGATCGTTGAAATCGGTTCAAATAGAACAATATTAATAAAAACGAATAATAAAATTCGTCGTTTTTATGCTGTTTTTACGCAGTTAAACGCAGATTAAAGCTCAAACGTGCTGTTTTGCTAAAATAAGCATTTTCAAGCATTTTAGATCGTTGAATCGTTCAAATAGACGCAATATTAATAAAAACGAATAATAAAATTTCGTCGTTTTTATGTTTACGCGTTAAAACGCAGAATAAAGCTCAAACGTGCTGTTTTGCTAAAATAAGCATTTTAGATCGTTGAAATCGTTCAAATAGAAGCAATATTAATAAAAACGAATAATAAAAAAATCTGTCGTTTTATGCTGTTTTACGCGTTAAAACCACCGATTAAAGCTCAAAACGTGCTGTTTTGCCAAAATTAGCATTTTTAAAGATCCTAGGATCGTTGAAATCGTTCAAATAGACGCAATATTAATAAAAAAAAACGAATAATAAAAATTTGTCGTTTTATGTTGTTTTACGTTAAAACGCAGATTAAAGCTCAAAACGTGTGTTTTGCTAAAATAAGCATTTTCAAGCATTTTAGATCGCTGTTCCCGTTCAAATAGAAACAATATTAATAAAAAACGAATAATAAAAATTTCTGTCGCTTTTATGCTGTTTTACGCGTTAAACGCAGATTAAAGCTCAAACGTGCTGATTTGCTAAAATAAGCATTTTCAAGCATTTTAGATCGTTGAAATCAACAAATAGACGCAATATTAATAAAAATCGAATAATAAAATTTCGTCGTTCTTATGTTGTTTTACGCGTTAAAACGCAGATTAAAGCCTCAAAACGTGCTGTTTTGCTAAAATAAGCATTTTCGCCATTTTAGATCGTTGAAATCGTCTCAAATAGAAGCACATTAATAAAAACGGATAATAAAAAATTCGTCGTTTTATGTTTTGCGCGTTAAAAAAAACGCAGATTAAAGCTCAAAACGTGCTGTTTTATGCGCGATTTTCTGCCATTTTAGATCGTTGAAATCGTTCAAATAGACGCAATATTAATAAAAAACGAATAATAAAATTTCGTCGTTTTATGCTGTTTTACGCGTTAAAACGCAGAATAAAGCTCAAACGTACTGTTTTGCTAAAATAACATTTTCAAGCATCTAGATTGCTGGAAATCGTTCAAATAGAAGCAATATTAATAAAAACGAATAATAAAAAATTCGTCGTTTTATGCTGTTTACGCGTTAAAACTCAGGATTAAAGCCTGCAAAACGCGCTGTTTTGCTAAAATAAGCATTTTCAAGCATTTGTGATCGTTGAAATCGTTCAAACAGACGCAAATATTAATAAAACGAATAATAAAAATTTCGTCATTTTATGCTGTTTACGTTAAACGCAGATTAAAAGCCTTCAAAACGTGCTGTTTTGCTAAAATAAGCATTTCAAGCATTTTTAGATCGTTGAAATCGTTCAAAATAGACGCAATATTAATTAAAAAACGAATAATAAAAAATTTCGTCGTTTTTATGCGTTGTTTTTACGCGTTAAAATGCAGAATAAAAGCTCAAACGCTGTTTTGCTAAAATAAGCATTTTCAAGCATTTTAGATCGTTGAAATCGTTCAAATAGAAGCAATATTAATAAAAACGAATAATAAAAAATCTGTCGTTTTTATGCTGTTTTACGCGTTAAACGCGATTAAAAGATCAAAACGCTGTTTTGCTAAGATAAGCATTTTCAAGCATTTTAGATCGTTGAACCGTTCAAATAGACGCACATTAATAAAAACGAATATAAAAAATCAATGTTTTTATGCTGGTTTTACCAGCAAGTTAAAACGCAGATTAAAGCTCAAAACGTGCTGTTTAAAAATAAGCATTTTCGCCATTTTAGATCGTTGGAAATCCTTCAAATAGAAGCAATATTAATAAAAAACGAATAATAAAAATTCGTCGTTTTTATGCTGTTTTGGCGCGTTAAAACGCAGATTGTGCTCAAACGCTGTTTTGCTAAACAAGCATTTTCAAGCATTTAGATCGTTGAAATCGTTCAAACAGACGCGCAATATTTACCAAAAACGAATAATAAAAATTTCGTCGTTTTTATGCTGTTTTACGCGTTGTGGCTGATTAAAGCTCAAAACGTGATGTTTTGCTAAAAGCATTTTTAAGCATTTTAGATCGCAGAAATCGTTCAAATAGACGCAATATTAATAAAAAACGAATAACAAAAAATTCGTCGTTTTTATGCTGTTTTACGCTGTTAAAACGCAGATTAAAGCTCAAACGTGCGCTGTTTTACAAAATTAGCATTTTCAAGCATTTAGATCGTTGAATCGTTCAAATAGACGCAATATTAATAAAAACGAATAATAAAAATTTCGTCGTTTTATGCTGCTGTTTACGCGTTAAAACGCAGAATAAAGCTCAAAACGTGCAGTTTTGCTAAAATAAGCATTTTAGATCGTTGAAATCGTTCAAATAGAAGCAATATTAATAAAAACTAATAATGTAAATTCCGTCGTTTTTATGCTGTTTACGCGTTAAAACGCAGATTAAAGCTCAAAACGTGCTGTTTTGCTAAAACAAGCATTTTCAAGCATTTTAGATCGTTGAAATCGTTCGCTAAATGACGCAATATTAATAAAAACGAATAATAAAAATTTCGTCGTTTTTATGCGCTGTTTACGCGTTAAAACGCAGAATAAAGCTCAAAACGTGCTGTTTTGCTAAAATAAGCATTTTCAAGCATTTTAGATCGTTGAAATCGTTCAAATAGAAGCAATATAATAAAAAAAACGAATAACAAAAAATTTCGTCGTTTTATGCTGTTTTACGCGTTAAAAACGCAGATTAAAAGATCAAACGTGCTGTTTTGCTAAGATAAGCATTTTCAAGCATTTTAGATCGCTGGAAATCGTTCAAATAGACGCAATATTAAAAAAACGAATAGTAAAAAATCGCTTTATGCTGTTTTTCGCGTTAAAACGCAGATTAAAGCTCAAACGTGCTGTTTTCTAAAATAAGCATTTTCAAGCATTTTAGATCGTTGGAAATCCTTCAAATAGAAGCAATATTAATAAAAACGAATAATAAAATCTGTCGTTTTTATGCTGTTTTACGTTAAACGCAGATTAAAGTTCAAAACGTGCTGCTGTTTTGCTAAAATAAGCATTTTCAAGCATTTTAGATCGTTGGAAATCGTTCAAATAGACGTGCATATTAATAAAAACGAATAATAAAAATTTCTGTCGTTTTTATGCTGTTTACGCGTTGCGTATTGATTAAAGCTCAAAACGTATGCCGCTAAAATAAGCATTTTTAAGCATTTTAGATCGTAGAAATCGTTCAAATAGACGCAATATTAATAAAAACGAATAATAAAAATTCGTCGTTTTATGCTGTTTACGCGTTAAAACGCAGATTAAAGCTCAAACGCTGTTTTGCTGTACTTTAGCATTTTCAAGCATTTTAGATCGTTGAATCGTTCAACAGACGCAAATATTAATAAAAACGAATAATGGTACCTTCTGTCGTTTTTATGCTGTTTTACGCGTTAAAACGCAGAATAAAGCTCAAAATCGTGCAGTTTTGCTAAAATGCCATTTTAGATCGCTGGAATCGTTCAAATAGAAGCAATATTAATAAAAACTAATAATAAAAAAATCTGTCGTTTTGCTGTTTTACGCGTTAAAACGCAGATTAAAGCTCAAACGTGCTGTTTTGCTAAAATAAGCATTTTCAAGCATTTTAGATCGTTGAAACTGTTCAAATAGACGTTAGCTATTAATAAAAACGAATAATAAAAATTTCGTCGTTTTTATGCTGTTTTACGCGCTAAAAACACTGATTACAAAGCTCAAAACGCTGTTTTGCTAAATTAAAGCATTTTACATTTTAGATCGTTGAAATCGTTCAAATAGACGCAATATTAATAGTAAAAACGAATAATAAAAAATTTGTCGTTTTATGCTGTTTTACGCGTTAAAACGCAGATTAAAGCCTGGGCAAACGTGCTGTTTTGCTAAAATAAGCATTTTCAAGCATTTTAGATCGTTGAAATCGTTCAAATAGAAACAATATTAATAAAAAAACGAATAACAAAATTCTCTGTCGTTTTTATGTTGTTTTTACGCGTTAAACGCAGATTAAAAGCTCAAAACGTGCTGATTTGCTAAAATAAGCATTTTCAAGCATTTTAGATCGTTGAAATCGTTCAATAGAAGCTAAATATTAATAAAACGAATAATAAAAATTCGTCGTTTTTGCTGTTTTACGCGTTAAAACGTTGATTAAAGCTCAAAACGCTGTTTTTGCTAAAAATAAGCATTTCAAGCATTTTAGATCGTTGAAATCGTTTAAATAGAAGCATATTAATAAAAAAACGAATAATAAAAATTTGTCGTTTTTATAAGTTGCTTTACGCGTTAAAACGCAGATTAAAAGCTCAAACGTGTTGTTTTGCTAAAATAAGCATTTTCAAGCATTTTAGATCGTTGAAATCGTTCAAATAGACGCAATATTAATAAAAACGAAAAATAAAAAATTGCGTTTTTAGCGTTTTCGGAAAGCGATTCCAAACTCTGTTTTTTTTAAAATGCTTTTTCGCATTTTAGATCGTTAAATTTTAAAATAAACAAAAAGAATAAAAACGAATAATAAAAACGCTTTTTTACTGTTTTACGCGTTAAAACGCAGTTTAAAAAGCTAAAAAACGTGCTGTTTTGCAAAAATGCATTTTCAAGCATTTTGATTGTTGAAATCGTTTAAATAAAGCAATAATAAAAACAATAATAAAAATTTGTCATTTTTCGTTTTACGCGTTAAAACGCAGATTAAACCAAAACTTTTTTTGCTAAAATAAGCATTTTCAAGCATTTTAGATCGTTGAACGTTCAAATAGACGCAAATTAATAAAAACGAATAATAAAATTTCGTCGTTTTTATGCGTTTTAGGGTTAAAAACGCAGAAAAAAAATAAAACGCTGTTTTGTAAAAAGCATTTTAGATCGTTGAAATCGTTCAAATAGAAGCAATATTAAAAAAAAACGAATAATAAAAATTGTCTTTTTAAATGTTTTTTACGCTTTAAAAACGCAGATTAAACTCAAAACGTGCTGTTTTTAAAATAAGATTTTCAAGCATTTTAGATGTTGAAATCGTTCAAATAGACGCAATATTAAAAAAATCGAATAAAAAAAAATTTCGTCTTTTTTATGCTGTTTTGCTTTAAAAACGCAGTTTAAAAAGCTAAAAAACGTGCTGTTTTGAAAAATAAGCATTTTCAAGCATTTTAGATCGTTGAAATCGTTCAAATAGAAAATAAATAAAAACGGATAAAAAAATTCGTCGTTTTATGCTGTTTTACGCGTTAAAACGCAGTTTAAAAACTCAAAACTCTTTTGCTAAAAAAACATTTTCAAGCTTTTTAGATCGTTGAAATCGTTTAAATAGAAGCAATATTAAAAAAAAACGAATAATAAAAACGTCATTTTTTCTGTTTTCGCGTTTAAACGCAGATTAAACTCAAAACGTCTGTTTTGCAAAATAAGCTTTTTTCAAGCTTTTTTAGATCGTTGAAATCGTTCAAATAGCCCAATTTAAAAAAACGAATAAAAAAAATTTTGATGCTTTTTTACGCTTTAAAAACGCAGAATAAACCAAAAGGGCGTTTTGCTAAAATAAACAAGCATTTTAGATCGTTGAAATCTTTCCCAAATAGAAGCAATATTAAAAAAAAAACGAATAATAAAAATTCGTCGTTTTTATGCTTTTTTACGCGTTAAAACGCAGTTTAAAAAACTAAAAACGTGCTGTTTTGCAAAATCTTTTTAAGCATTTTAGATCGTTGAAATCGTTCAAAAAGACGAATATTAATAAAACAATAAAAAAATTCGTCTTTTTTATGCTGTTTTCCGCGCAGATTAAAGCTCAAAACGGCTTTTTTGCTAAAATAAGCATTTTAAAGCATTTTAGATCGTTGAAATCGTTCAAATAGAAAATATTAAAAAAACGAAAATAAAAATTCGCGTTTTATGTTTTTACGCTTTAAAAACGCGTTTAAAAAGCTCAAAAGGCTGTTTTGCTAAAATAAGCATTTTCAAGCTTTTTTAGATCGTTGAAACGTTCAAATAGCCCAAATTAAAAAAAAACGAATAATAAAAATTTCGT
>NW_027048687.1:0-8188 GCF_025399875.1 Dalotia coriaria | reverse complement strand
ATTTTTTTTAGATCGTTTGAAATCGTTCAAATAGAAGCAATATTAATAAAAGAATAATAAAAATTCGTCTTTTTTATGCTGTTTACGCGTTAAAACGCAGATTAAAGCTCAAAACGTGCTGTTTTGCTAAAATCAGCATTTTCAAGCATTTTAGATCGTTGAAATCGTTCAAATAGACGCAATATTAATAAAAACGAATAATAAAAACTCGTCGTTTTATGCTGTTTTACGCGTTAAAACGCAGATTAAAGCTCAAAACGTGCTGTTTTCCCTAAAATAATCATTTTCAAGCATTTTAGATCGTTGAAATCGTTCAAATAGAAGCAATATTAATAAAAACGAATAATAAATTCGTCGTTTTTATGCTGTTTTACGCGTTAAAACGCAGATTAAACTCAAAACGTGCTGTTTTGCTAAAATAAGCATTTTCAAGCATTTTAGATCGTTTGAAATCGTTCAAATAGAAGCAATATTAATAAAAACGAATAATAAAAATCGTCGTTTTATGCTGTTTTACGCGTTAAAACGCAGATTAAAGCTCAAAACTTGCTGTTTTGCTAAAATAAGCGTTTTCAAGCATTTTAGATCGTTGAAATCGTTCAAACAGACGCAATATTAATAAAAACGAATAATAAAAATTTCGTCGTTTTTATGCTGTTTTACGCGTTAAAACGCAGATTAAAGCTCAAAACGTGCTGTTTTGCTAAAATAAGCATTTTCAAGCATTTTAGATCTTTGAATCTTTCAAATCGAAGCAATATTAATAAAAACGAATAATAAAATTCGTCGTTTTATGCTGTTTTACGCGTTAAAACGCAGATTTAAGCTCAAAACGTGCTGTTTTGCTAAAATAAGCATTTTCAAGCATTTTAGATCGTTGAAATCGTTCAAATAGACCAATAAAATAAAACGAATAATTAAAAATTTCGTCGTTTTTATGCTGTTTTACGCGTTAAAACGCAGAATAAACTCAAAACGTGCTGTTTTGCTGAAATAAGCATTTTCAAGCATTTTAGATCGTTGAAATCGTTCAAATAGACGCAATATTAATAAAAACGAATAATAAAATTTCGTCGTTTTATGTTGTTTTACGCGTTAAAACGCAGATTTAAGCTCAAAACGTGCTGTTTTGCTAAAATAATCATTTTCAAGCATTTTAGATCGTTGAAATCGTTTCAAATAGACGCAATATTAATAAAAACGAATAATAAAAATTTCGTCATTTTTATGCTGTTTTACGCGTTAAAACGCAGAATAAAGCTCAAAACGTGCTGTTTTGCTAAAATAAGCATTTTCAAGCATTTTTAGATCGTTGAAATCGTTCAAATAGAAGCAATATTAAGAAAAACGAATAATAAAAATTCGTCGTTTTTATGCTGTTTTACGCGTTAAAACGCAGATTAAAGCTCAAAACGTGCTGTTTTGCTAAAATGAGCATTTTCAAGCATTTTAGATCGTTGAAATCGTTTAAATAGATGCAATTAATAAAAACGAATAATAAAAATTCGTCGTTTTTATGCTGTTTTACGCGTTAAAACGCAGATTAAAACTCAAAACGTGCTGTTTTGCTAAAATAAAGCATTTTTCAAGCATTTTAGATCGTTGAAATCGTTTAAATAGGAGCAATATTAATAAAACGAATAATAAAAATTCGTCGTTTTATGATGTTTTACGCGTTAAACGCAGATTAAAAGCTCAAAACGTGCTGTTTTGCTAAAATAAAGCAATTTCAAGCATTTTAGATCGTTGAAATCGTTCAAATAGACGCAATATTAATAAAAACGAATAATAAAAAATTTCGTCGTTTTATGCTGTTTTACGCGTTAAACGCTGATTAAAGCTCAAAACGTGCTGTTTTGCTAAAATAAGCATTTTCAAGCATTTTAGGTCGTTAAAATCGTTCAAATAGACGCAATATTAATAAAAACGAATAATAAAAACTCGTCGTTTTATGCCATTTTACGCGTTAAAACGCAGATTAAAACTCAAAACGTGCTGTTTTGCTAAAATAAACATTTTCAAGCATTTTAGATCGTTGAAATCGTTCAAATAGACGCAATATTAATAAAAACGGAATAATAAAATTTCGTCATTTTTTATGCTGTTTTACGCGTTAAAACGCAGAATAAAGCTCAAAACTTGATGCTGTTTTGCTAAAATAAACATTTTCAAGCATTTTAGATCGTTGAAATCGTTCAAATAGAAGCAATATTAAGAAAAAACGAATAATAAAAATTCGTCACGTTTTTATGCTTTATTTTACGCGTTAAGGCGCAGATTAAAACAAAAAACGTGCTGTTTTGCTTTAAAGGTAAAACATTTTCAAAACATTTTAGATCGTTGGGAAATCGTTCAAATAGACGCAATATTGATAAAACGAATAATACAAAAAATTCATCGTTTTATGCTGTTTACGTTAAAACGCGAATTAAAACAAAACGTGCTGTTTTGCTGTAGCCGGCGGCATTTTAGATCGTTGAAATCGTTTAAAGAGGGCAATAAAAAGGCAGATAATAAAAAATTCGTCGTTTTGCTGATGTTTTTACGCGTTAAAACGCAGATTAAAGCTCAAAACGTGCTGTTTTGCTAAAATAAGCAATTTCAAGGCATTTTAGATCGTTGAAATCGTTCAAATAGGAAGCAATAGTAATAAAACGGGCGTAATAAAATTCGTCGTTTTTTATGCTGTTTTTACGCGTTAAAACGCAGATTAAAGCGCAAAACGTGCTGTTTTGCTAAAATAAACATTTTCAAGCATTTTAGATCGTTACGGGAAATCGTTGCAAATAGAAACGATAATGTAAAACGAATAATAAAAATTCGTCGTTTTATGCTGTTTACTGCTTAAAACGCAGATTAAAACTCAAAACGTGATGTTTTGCTAAAATAAGCATTTTCCAGCATTTTAGATCGTTGAAATCGCGTTCAAATAGACGCAATATTAATAAAAACGAATAATAAAAATTTCGTCGTTTTTATGCTGTTTTACGCGCGTGAAACGCAGTTAAAATAAAACGTGCTGTTTTTGCTGAAAATAAAAAGCATTTTCAAGCATTTTAGATCAATTTGAAATCGTTCGAATAGAAGCAATAATGTAAAACGAATTTTTTAAAATTCGTCGTTTTTATGTTATTTTACGCGCGTTAAAACGCAGATTAAAAGAAACTCAAAACGTGCTGTTTTAAAATAAGCATTTTCAAGCATTTTAGATCGTTGAAATCGTTTCAAATAGACGCAATATTAATAAAAACGAATAATAAGAAATTTCGTCGTTTTATGCTGTTTTACCGTTCAAAACGCTGATTAAAGCTCAAAACATTGCTGTTTTTGCTAAAATAAAGCATTTTTCAAGCATTTTAGGTCGTTAAAATCGTTCAAATAAGGCGCAATATTAATAAAAACGAATAATAAAAACTCGTCGTTTTATGCTATTTTTGCGTTAAAATGCAGATTAAAGCTCAAAACGTGCTGTTTTGCTACAAAATAAAACATTTTCAAAGCATTTTTTGAATCGTTGAAATCGTTCAAATAGACGCAGCCAAAACTAAAAACGAATAATAAAAAATTCGTCGTTTTGTATTTTACGCGTTAAAACGCAGAGATAAAACTCAAAACATTGCTGTTTTTTTATACAAAATAAAGCATTTTCAAGCATTTTAGATCACGTTTGAAATCGTTCGAATAGACGCAATATTAATAAAAACGAATAATAAAATTACGTCACGTTTTTATGCTGTTTTACGTTAAAACGCAGATTAAAGCTCAAAACATTTGCTGTTTTGCTGAAAATAGAGGCATTTCAAACGGGTAATTTGAAATCGTTTTAAAGCGGTATTGTGAAAGGCGAATAATAAAATATTCGTCATTTTTATGCTGTTTTACGCGTTAAAGAAACGCAGATTAAAACTCAAAACGTGCTGTTTTGCCAAAATAAACATTTTCAAGCATTTTAAATCTTTGGAAATCTTTCAAATAATAAAAAAAAACGAAAAAAAAATTTCGTCGTTTTATGTTTTTTACGCGTTAAAACGCAGATTAAAGCTAAAAAACGCTGTTTTCTAAAATAAGAATTTCCCCATTTTAGATCGTTGAAACGTTCAAATAGAAGAAAATTTTAATAAAAAGAATAAAAAAAATCGTCTTTTTTGGTTTTACGTTAAAAAACGCGATTAAAACTAAAAAGGTGTTTTGTTTAAAAAAGATTTTCGCATTTTTGACGTTGAAATCGTTAAATAGAAGAATATTAAAAAAACGAATAATACCCGTCTTTTATGTGTTTTACGCGTTCCAGAAAACCCAAAAACGGTGTTTTGCTAAAATAAGATTTTCAAGCATTTTAGATCGTTGAAATGTTCAAATAGACCCCAATATTAAAAAAAACGAATATAAAATTTCGCGTTTTATGTGTTTTACGCGTTAAAACGCGATTAAGCAAAAAAACGTGCGTTTTGCTTAAAATGATTTTCAAGCATTTTAGATCGTTGAAATGTTCTTTAGAAGCTTTATTAAAAACAAATTTTAAAAAAATTCGTCTTTTATGTTGTTTTACGCGTTAAAACGCAGATTAAAGCTCAAAACGGCTGTTTTTAAAATAAGCATTTTCGCATTTTTAGATCGTTGAACGTTCAAAAGCGCATATTAATAAAAACGAATAAAAAAATTTCCTTGTCGTTTTATGCTTTTTTACGCGTTAAAACGCGATTAAAGCTCAAAACGTGCTGTTTTGCTAAGAAAACCAAGCATTTTGAAAAAATGTTAAAATCGTTCAAATAGACGCAATATTAAAAAAAAACGAATAAAAAAAACCGTCGTTTTATGTTTTTTACGCTTTAAAAATGCAGTTTAAAAAGCTCAAAACGGCTTTTTTGCTAAAAAGTTTTCCCTTTGGCCAAAAATCGCCGCAAAAAAAAAACGAATTTTTGGGGCCAAACGCAAATGTTTAAAAAAGGGGGCCCCGTTTTCCCGCTTTTAAACCCTTTTGACTTAAACCCGGAATGCCAATAAAAAAAAACGAATTAAAAAATTTTTGTCGTTTTAAAAACCTTCCCAAAAACGTTTTTGCGGGGGTTTTGTTTGACCCCGTTGAAACTTTTAAAATAAAAAGCAAATTTCCGAAAAAAAATACCTTTTTTCACCTTAAAAAACGAATTAAACCCCAAAAAACCCCTTTTTTCCCAAAATCCCTTTTAAACCTTTTTTTAAAATCTTTAAAAAAAATTTAAAAAAAAAGTTAAAAAAAATTTCGTTTTTTTGGCGACCCCAAAACGCAGAAAAAGCCCCCCCTTTTTTCCCGGAAAAAAGCATTTTCGTTTTGTTTTAAAATTGCCTGGAAAAAAAATAAAAAAAACGTTAAAAAGGGAAAAAGCGCCCCGTTAAAACGCAGTCCAAAAACTTTCTGGGCAAAAATTTTTTCCCCATTTTGATTTTTTGAAACCAAAAGAGGGGCTTTTAAAAACGAAAAAAAATTTTTCCGTCGTTTTTTTTTTTACCCCCAAAACGCGTTTAAAAACCCCTAAAAACCTTTTTTCCCTTGCTTTTAAATTTAACGTTAAACGTTCAAAAGCCAAAAACGGCGAAAAAAAAAATTTCGTCGTTTTTTCTTTTTTACCCCAAAACGGGGCCAAAAGGGCCTGGCAAAAGGGGGTTTTCCGAAAGAGGGAAAAACGAAAATGCCAAATTTTAAAAACCAAAAAAAATTTCCGCGGTTTTTAAAACGCAGAAAAGCTCAAAAGGGCTGTTTTGCAAAAATAATCATTTTCAAGCATTTTAGACGTTGAAATCGTTCAAAAGACGCAATATTAAAAAAAAACGAAAAAAAAAAAATTTCGTCTTTTTTATGGTTTTACGCTTTAAAAAAACGCAGATTAAAGCTCAAAACGTTTTTTGCTAAAAAGCATTTTCCCCATTTTAGACGTTGAAACGTTCAAATAGACGCAATATTAATAAAAAACGAATTTTTAAAACCCGCCTTTTTTATGCTGTTTTACGCTTTAAAAAACGCAGAGTAAAAGCTAAAAAACGTGCTGTTGTGCTAAAATAAGCATTTTCAAGCTTTTTAAATCGTTGAAATCGTTCAAATAGAAGCAATATTAAAAAAAACGAATAAAAAAAATTCGCGTTTTATGCTGTTTTACGCGTTAAAACGCAGTTTAAAAAGCTCAAACGTGCTGTTTTGAAAAATAAGCATTTTCAAGCATTTTAGATCGTTGAAATCTTTTTAAATAGAAGCAAATAAATAAAAACGAATAATAAAATATTCGTCATTTTTATCCCTGTTTTAGGGTTAAAAAACCAGTTTAAAAAGCTCAAAACGTGCTTTTTGCAAAAATAAGCTTTTTTCAAGCATTTTAGATCTTTGAAATCTTCAAATAAAAGCAAATTAAAAAAAAAGGGAATAAAAAAAAAATTCGTCTTTTTTTATGCTGTTTTACGCTTTTAAAACGCAGATTAAAAGCTCAAAACGTCCCGTTTTGCTTTAAGCATTTTCCCCATTTTAGATCGTTAAACGTTCGGGCGCGCAAAAAAAAATAAAAACGAATATAAAAAATTTCGTCTTTTTTATGCTGTTTTACGCGAAAAACGCAAAAAAAGCCCCAAAAACGTCCCGTTTTGTTTAAAATAAGCATTTTCAAGCATTTTAGATCGTTGAAATCGTTCAAAAGAGAAAGTTAAAAAAAAACGAATAAAAAAAAATTTCTTTTTTTAAAAAGGGATTTACGGGGTTAAAAACGCAGATTGGCTAAAAAACGGCTGTTTTGCAAAAAATAATCATTTTCAAGCATTTTAGACGTTGAAATGTTCAAATAGACGAAAATATTAAAAAAAAACGAATAAAAAAATTTTTGTCGTTTTATGTTGCTTTTACGCTTTAAAAAAGGGCAGATTAAAGCTCAAAAGGGCTGTTTTGCTTTAAGATTTTGGCATTTTGGGATCTTTGGGAAATCGTTCAAATAAAACGCAATATTAAAAAAAAAACGAATATTTTTTTCCCCGTCGTTTTATGCCGTTTTACGCTTTTGCAGAGTAAACCCTTCAAAAGGGCTGTTTTGCTAAAATAAGCATTTTCAAGCATTTTAGATCGTTGAAATCGTTCAAATAGAAGCAAATTAATAAAAACGAATAATAAAAATTCGTCGTTTTATGCTGTTTTACGCGTTAAAACGCAGATTAAAGCTCAAGACGTGCTGTTTTGCTAAAATAAGCATTTTCAAGCATTTTAGATCGTTGAAATCGTTCAAATAGAAGCAATATTAATAAAAACGAATAATAAAAATTCGTCGTTTTATGCTGTTTTACGCGTTAAAACGCAGATTAAAAGCTCAAAACGTGCTGTTTTGCTAAAATAAGCATTTTCAAGAATTTTAGATCGTTGAAATCGTTCAAATAGACGCAATATTAATAAAAACGAATAATAAAATTTCGTCGTTTTATGCTGTTTTACGGGTTAAAACGCAGATTAAAGCTCAAAACGTGCTGTTTTGCTAAAATAAGCATTTTCAAGCATTTTAGATCGTTGAAATCGTTCAAATAGAAGCAATATTAATAAAAACGAATAATAAAAATAGTCGTTTTATGCTGTTTTACGCATTAAAACGTAGATTAAAGCTCAAAACGTGCTGTTTTGCTAAAATAAGCATTTTCAAGCATTTTAGATCGTTGAAATCGTTCAAATAGACGCAATATTAATAAAACGAATAAAAAATTCGTCGTTTTTATGCTGTTTTACGCCTTAAAACGCAGATTAAAGCTCAAAACGTGCGTTTTGCTAAAATAAGCATTTTCAAGCATTTTAGATTGTTGAAATCGTTCAAATAGAAGCAATATTATTAAAAACGAATTTTAAAAAATTCGTCGTTTTATGCTGTTTACGCGTTAAAACGCAGAATAAAACTCAAACGTGCTGTTTTGCTAAAATAAGCATTTTCAAGCATTATAGATCGTTGAAATCGATCAAATAGACGCAATATTAATAAAAACGATTAATAAAAATTCTGTCGTTTTATGCTGTTTTACGCGTTAAAACGCTGTTTAAAAAGCTCAAAACGTGCTGTTTTGCTAAAATAAGCATTTGCAAGATTTTAGTCGTTAAATCGTTCAAATAGACGAATATTAATAAAACGAATAATAAAAATTTCGTCGTTTTATGCTGTTTTACGGTTAAAACGCAGATTAAAGCTCAAAACGTGTT
>NW_027048686.1:0-8193 GCF_025399875.1 Dalotia coriaria | reverse complement strand
GATTTCCAACGATCTAAAATGCCGAAAATGTTTATTTTAGCAAAACAGCACGTTTTGAGTTTTAATCTGCGTTTTTAACGCGTAAAATGTTACAAAACGACGAAATTTTATTATTCGTTTTTACATTATTGCGTCTATTTGAACGATTTCAACGTTCTAAAAATGCTTGAAAATGCTTATTTTAACAAAACAGCACATTTGGGTTTTATTCTGCGTTTTAACGAGTAAAACAGCATAAAAAACGGACGAAATTTTTTATTATTCCGTTTTTATTTTTATTGCGTCTATTTGAACGATTTCAACGATCTAAAAATGCTTGAAAATTTCTTATTTTAGCAAAACAGCACGTTTTGAGCTTTAATTCGCGTATTAACGCGTAAAACAGTATAAAAACGACGAAATTTTTATTATTCGTTTTTATTAATATTGCGTCTATTTGAAATGCGATTTCAACGATCTAAAATGCTTGAAAATGTTTATTTTAGCAAAACAGCACGTTTTGAGCTATATTCTGCGTTTTATCGCGTAAAACAGCATAAAACGACGAAATTTTTATTATTCGTTTTTATTTTATTGCGTCTATTTGAACGATTTCAACGATCTAAAAATGCTTGAAAATGCTTATTTTAGCAAAACAGCACGTTTTGAGTTTTAACGTATTGTTTTAACGCGTAAAACAGCATAAAAACGACGAATTTTTATTATTTGTTTTGATTAATATTGTTTCTATTTGATCGATTTCAACGATCAAAAATGCTTGAAAATGCTTATTTTAGCAAAAACAGCACGTTTTGAGCTTTAATCAGCGTTTTAACGCGTAAAACAGCATAAAAACGACGGAAATTTTTATTATTCGTTTTTATTTTATTGCGTCTATTTGAACGTGATTTCACCGATTTCAAATGCTTGAAAATGTTATTTTAGCAAAACAGCACGTTTTTGGAGTTTTAATCCGCGTTTTAACGCGTAAAACAGCATAAAAACGACGAAATTTTTTATTATTCGTTTTTTATTAATATTGCGTCTATTTGAACGTGATTTCCTTAAATGATCTAAAATGCTTGAAAATGCTTATTTAAAGCAAAAACAACACGTTTTGAGCTTTATTCCGCGTTTTAACGCGTAAAACAGCATAAAAACGACGAAATTTATTATTCACTTTATTTTATTGCGTCTATTTGAACGATTTCAACGATCTAAAAATGCTTGAAAATGCTGGTTTTAGCAAAACAGCACGTTTTGAGTTTTAATCTGCGTTTTAACGCGTAAACAGCATAAAAAAACGGACGAATTTTATTATTCGTTTTTATTAATATTGCTTCTATTTGAACGATTTCAACGATCTAAAATGCTTGAAAATGCTTATTTTAGCAAAACAGCACGTTTTGAGCTTTAATCTGCGTTTTAACGCGTAAAACAGCATAAAAACGACGGTAAAATTTTTATTATTCGTTTTTTTATTAATATTGCGTCTATTTGAACGATTTCACGACTAAAATGCTTGAAAATGCTTATTTTAGCAAACAGCACGTTTTGGAGCTTTATTCTGCGATTTAACGCGTAAAACAGCATAAAACGACGAAATTTTTATTATTCGTTTTATTTTTATTGCGTCTATTTGAACGATTTCAACGATCTAAAATGCTTGAAATGCTTATTTTAGCAAAAACAGCACGTTTTTGAGTTTTAATCTGCGTTTTAACGCGTAAAACAGCATGCTAAAAACGACGAAATTTTTATTATTCGTTTTTATTAATATTGCGTCCATTTGAACGATTTCAACGATCTAAAATGCTTTAAAATGCTTATTTTAGCAAAACAGTTAATGTTTTGAAGAGCTTTTAATCTGCGTTTTAACGCGTAAAACAGCATAAAAAACGACGAATTTTTTATTATTCGTTTTTATTAATATTGCTTCTATTTGAACGATTTCAACGATCTAAAATGCTTGAAAATGCTTATTTTAGCTAAACAGCACGTTTTGAGCTTTTAATCTGCGTTTTAACGCGTAAAAACAGCATAAAAAACGACGGCGACATTCGTTTTTATTAATATTTCTATTTGAACGATTTAACGATCTAAAATGCTTGAAAATGCATATTTTAGCAAACACCACGTTTTGAGCTTTAATCTGCGTTTTAACGCGTAAAATTGCATAAAAACGACGAAATTTTTATTATCTGTTTTAATTAATATTGCGCCCATTTGAACGATTTTAACGATCTTAAAATGCTTGAAAATGCTTATTTTAGCAAAACAGCACGTTTTGAGCTTTATTCTGCGTTTTAACGCGTAAAACAGCAAAAACGACGGAAATTTTTTATTATTCGTTTTTATTTTATTGCGTCTATTTGAACGATTTCAACGATCTAAAATGCTTGAAAATGCCACATTTTGTGGCAAAACAGCACGTTTTGAGCTTAATCTGCGTTTTAACGCGTAAAACAGCATAAAACGACGAATTTTTGCCATTCGTTTTTATTAATATTGCTTCTATTTTGAACGATTTCCGCAACGCATCTAAAATGCTTGAAAATGCTTATTTTAGCAAAACAGCACGTTTTGAGCTTTAATCTGCGTTTTAACGCGTAAAACAGCATAAAAAACGACGAAATTTTTATTATTCGTTTTATTAATATTGCGTCTATTTGAACGATTTCAATGTTCTAAAATGCTTGAAAATGCTTATTTTACAAACAAAGCACATTTGGCTTTATTCTGCGTTTTAACGAGTAAAACAGCATAAAAACGACGAAATTCTTTTATTATTCGTTTTGGTTTTATTGCGTCTATTCTGGAACGATTTCCAACGATCTTAAAATGCTTGAAAATGCTTTATTTTAGCAAAACAGCACGTTTTGCTTTAATCTGCGTATTAACGCGTAAAACAGCATAAAACGACGAAATTTTTATTATTCGCTCTTTTATTTTATTGCGTCTACTGGAACGATTTCAACGATCTAAAAATGCTTGAAATGCTTATTTCAGCAAAACAGCACGTTTTGAGTTTAATCTACGTTTTAACGCGTAAAACAGCATAAATACGACGAATTTTTTTATTATTTGTTTTGATTACTATTGTCGCATTTGATCGACGCACGATCTAAAATGCTTGAAAATGTTTATTTTAGCAAAACAGCACGTTTTTGAGTTTTAATCAGCGTTTTAACGCGTAAACAGCAAAACGTGACGAAATTTTTATTATTCGTTTTTATTTTATTGCGTCTATTTGAACGATTTTTAAATGATCTAAAATGCTTTGAAAATGCTTATTATTTTAGCAAAACAGCACGTTTTGAGCTTTAATCTGCGTTTTAACGCGTAAAAACAGCATAAAAAACGACGAATTTTTATTATTCGTTTTTATTAATATTGCTTCTATTTGAACGATTTCAACGGGATCTAAAATGCTTGAAAATACTTTATTTTGTGCAAAATGGTACGTTTTGAGCTTTAATCTGCGTTTTAACGCGTAAACCAGCATAAAAACGACGAAATTTTTGGCTTATCAAGCCTTTTTATTAATATTGCGTCTATTTGAACGATTTCAACGATCTAAAAAATGCTTGAAAATGCTTATTTTAGCAAAACAGCACGTTTTGAGGCTTTAATCTGCGTTTTAACACGTAAACAGCATAAAAACGACGCAATTTTTATTATTCGTTTTTATTAATATTGTTTTATTGAACGATTTCAACGATCTAAAAATGCTTAAAATGCTTATTTTAAAGCAAAACAAAAGCATCGTTTTGAGCTTTAATCTGCGTTTTAACGCGTAAAACAGTTAATAAAACGACGAAATTTTTATTATTCGTTTTTATTAATATTGCGTCTATTTGAACGTGATTTCAACGACCTAAAATGCTTGAAAATGCTTTATTTTAGCAAAACAGCACGTTTTGAGTTTTATTCTGCGTTTTAACGCGTAAAACAGCATAAAAAACGACGAAATTTTTATTATTCCGTTTTTATTTTATTGCGTCTATTTGAACGATTTCAACGATCTAAAATGCTTGAAAATGCTTATTTTAAAGCAAAACAGCACGTTTTGAGCTTTTAATCTGCGTTTTAACGCGTAAAATGTACATAAAACGACGAATTTTTTATTATTCGTTTTTATTATATTGCTTCTATTTGAACGATTTCAACGATCTAAAAATGCTTGAAAAATGCTTTATTTTAAAGCAAAACAGCACGTTTTGAGCTTTAATCTGCGTTTTAAACGCGTAAAACAAGCATAAAACGACGAAATTTTATTTGTTTTTATTTTATTGCGTCTATTTGAACGATTTCAACGATCTAAAATGCTTCTTGAAAATGCTTATTTTAGCAAAACAGCACGTTTTGTTTTAATCTGCGTTTTAACGCGTAAAACAGCATAAAACGACGGTGAAATTTTATTATTATCTGTTTTATTAATATTGCGTCCATTTGAACGATTTCAACGATCTAAAATGCTTTAAAATGCTTATTTTACAAAAAAACAGCACGTTTTTGAGTTTTAATCTGCGTTTTAACGCGTAAAACAGCATAAAACGACGAATTTTTTATTATTCGTTTTATTAATATTGCTTCTATTTGAACGATTTCAACGATCTAAAATGCTTGAAAATGCTTATTTTAGCTAAACAGCACGTTTTGAGCTTTTAATCTGCGTTTTAACGCGTAAACAGCATGTAAAACGACGAAGTATTATTCGTTTTTATTACTATTGCTTCTATTTGAACGATTTCAACGATCTAAAATGCTTGAAAATGTTTATTTCAGCAAAACACCACGTTTTGCTTTAATCTGCGTTTTAACGCGTAAACCGCATAAAAACGACGAAATTTTTATTATCTGTTTTAATTACTACTGCGTCTATTTGAACGATTTTAACGATCTAAATGTTGAGCGTTTATTTTTAGCAAAACAGCACGTTTTGAGCTTTATTCGCGTTTTAACGCGTAAAACAGCATAAAAAACGACGAAATTTTTATTATTCGTTTTTATTTTATTGCGTCTATTTGAACAGATTTCAACGATCTAAAATGCTTGAAAATTTTATTTTAGCAAAACAGCACGTTTTGAGCTTTAATCTGCGTTTTATCGCGTAAAACAGCATAAAACGACGAAATTTTTATTATTCGTTTTATTATTATTGCGTCTATTTGAACGATTTCAACGTTCTAAAAATGCTTGAAAAGCTTATTTTAACAAACAGCACATTTGGCTTTATTCTGCGTTTTAACGAGTGTCAGCAGCATAAAACGACGAAATTTTATATTATTCGTTTTTATTTTTATTGCGTCTATCGAACGATTTCCCAACGATCTAAAATGCTTGAAAATGCTTATTTTAGCAAAACAGCACGTTTTGAGTTTAATCTGCGTATTAACGCGTAAAACAGCATAAAACGATTTCGTAAATTTTATTATTCGTTTTTATTAATATTGCGTCTATTTGAACGATTTCAAATCGATCTAAAATGCTTGAAAATGCTTATTTTAGCAAAACAGCACGTGTTTTTGAGCTTTATTCTGCGTTTTAACGCGTAAAACAGCATAAAACGACGTTCTTTTATTATCTGTTTTATTTTTATTGCGGCTCCATTTGGAACGATTTCAACGATCTAAAAATGCTGAAAATGCTTATTTTGTGCCAAAACAGCACGTTTTATTTCTGGAATCGCTTAACGCGCGTAAAACAGCATAAAAAAACGACGAATTTTACGGTTTGTTTTGATTAATATTGCTTCTCATTTGATCGATTTCAACGATCTAAAATGCTTGAAAATGCTTTTATTTTGTGCTAAAACAGCACGTTTTGAGCTTTAATCAGCGTTTAACGCGTAAAATGGCGCATAAAAACGATTTTAAATTTTATTATTCGTTTCTATTTTTATTGCGTCTATTTGAACGTGATTTCGTCGCGATCTAAAATGCTTGAAAATGCTTATTTCAGCAAAACAGCACGTTTTGAGTTTTTAATCTGCGTTTTAACGCGTAAAACAGCATAAAACGACGAATTTTATTATTCGTTTTTATTACATTGTTTCTATTTGAACGATTTCAACGATCTAAAAATGCTTGAAAATACTTATTTCAGCAAAAACAGCATGTTTTGAGCTTAATCTGCGTTTAACGCGTAAACCAGCATAAAACGTGACGAAATTTTATTATCTGTTTTATTAATATTGCGTCTATTTGAACGATTTCAACGATCTAAAATGCTTTGAAAATGCTTATTTTAGCAAAAAAACAGCACGTTTTAAGTTTTAATCTGCGCTTTAACGCGTAAATGCTACAAAACGACGAAATTTTTATTATTCGTTTTATTAATATTGCTTCTATTTTGAACGATTTCAACGATCTAAAATGCTTGAAAATGCCATTTCTGGCAAAAACAGTACGTTTCAGCTTTTACCCGCGTTTTAACGCGGCAAAACAGCATAAAAACGACGACATTTTTTATTATTCGCTTTTATTAATATTGCTTCTATTTGAACGATTTCAACGATCTATAATGCTTGAAAAATGCTTAATTTTAGCAAAACAGCACGTTTTGAGCTTTAATCTGCGTTTTAACGCGTAAAAACAGCATAAAACGACGAATTTTATTATTCGTTTTATTAATATTGCGTCTATTTGAACGTGATTTCAACGATCTAAAAATGCTTGAAAATGCTTATTTTGTGCTAAAAACAGTACGTTTTCAGCTTTTAATCTGCGTTTTAACGCGTAAAACAGTAATAAAAACGACGAATTTTTTTGAATATTCGTTTTTATTACTACGTCTATTTGAACGATTTCAACGATCTAAAATGCTTGAAAATGCTTATTTTGTGCTAAAATGTTAATGCCTTTGAGTTTTAACCTGTGTTTTAACCGCGGCAAAAAGAGCATAAAACGACAATTTTATTATTCGTTTTATTAATATTGCGTCTATTTGAACGATTTCAACGATTCAAAATGCTTGAAAATGCTTATTTTAGCAAAACAGCTAATGTTTTGAGCTTTTATTCTGCGTTTTAACGCGTAAACAGCATAAAACCGACAAAATTTTTATTATTCGTTTTATATTTTTATTGCGTCTATTATTTGAAACGATTTCAAACATCTAAAATGCTTGAAAATGCTTATTTTAGCAAAACAGCACGTTTTGAGCTTTTAATCTGCGTTTTAACGCGTAAAACAGCATAAAAACGACGAATTTTTTATTATTCGTTTTTTATTAATATTGTTTCTATTTGAACGATTTTAACGATCTAAAATGCTTGAAAATGCTTATTTTAGCAAAACAGCACGTTTTGAGCTTTAATCTGCGTTTTAACGCGTAAAACAGCATAAAACGACGAAATTTTTATTATTCGTTTTTATTAATATTGCGTCTATTTGAACGATTTCAACGATCTAAAATGCTTGAAAATGCTTATTTTAGCAAAACAGCACGTTTTGAGCTTTAATCGGCGTTTTAACGCGTAAAACAGCATAAAAACGACGAATTTTTATTATTCGTTTTTATTTTTATTGCGTCTATTTGAACGATTTCAACGATCTAAAATGCTTGAAAATGTTTTTTTAGCAAAACAGCACGTTTTGAGCTTAAATCTGCGTTTTAAACGAAAAAAACATAAAAACGACGTTTTTTTTTTTTTTTTTAAATTGTTCTTTTGAACGATTTAACTATCTAAAATGCTTGAAAATGCTTATTTTAGCAAAAACGCACGTTTGAGTTTTAATCCTCTTAACGCGAAAACGCAAAAAAACGACGAAATTTTTATTTTTCCCGTTTTTATTAATATTGCTCTATTTGAACATTTCAACGATCAAAAAATGTTTTGAAAATGCTTTTTTTTAGCAAAACAGTACGTTTTCAGCTTTATTCAGCGTTTTAACGCGTAAAACAGCATAAAACGAGAAATTTTAATTACTTTTTATTTTTATTGCGTTTTTTGAACGATTTCAACGATCTAAAATGTTTAAAAATCTTTTTTTTAGCAAAACAGCACGTTTGGGTTTTAATCTGCCTTAACGCGAAAAACAGCATAAAACGACAAATTTTTTAATATTGTTTATTATTGCTTCTATTTGAACGATTTACGATCTAAAATGCTTAAAACTTATTTTAGCAAAACAGCACGTTTTGAGTTTAATCTGCGTTTAACGCGAAAAAACAGCATAAAACGACAAATTTTTTGATTATTCGTTTTTA
>NW_027048685.1:0-8203 GCF_025399875.1 Dalotia coriaria | reverse complement strand
AAAGCTTTTGAGCGTAATCTGCGTTTTAACGCGTAAAACGGCATAAAACGCAATTTTTATTATTCGTTTTTATTAATATGCTTCTATTTGAACGATTTCAACGATCTAAAATGCTTGAAAATGCTTATTTTAGCAAAACAGCACGTTTGGCTTTAATCTGCTTTTTAACGCTAAAACAGCATAAAAACGATAAATTTTTTATTTTTTTTTTGCGTCTTTGAACGATTTCAACGATCTAAAATGCTTGAAAATGTTTTTTTTTACAAAACAGCACGTTTTGAGCGTTAATTTTCGTTTTAACGCGTAAAACAGCAAAAAAACGACAAATTTTTATTATTCGTTTTTATTAATATTGCTTCTATTTGAACGATTTCAACGATCTAAAATGCTTGAAAATGCTTTTTTTAGCAAAACAGCACGTTTTGAGCTTTATTCTGCGTTTTAACGCGTAAAACAGCATAAAAATGACAAAATTTTTTATTATTCGTTTTTTAATATTGCGTCTATTTGAAACGATTTCAACGATCTAAAATACGAAAATGCTTATTTTAGCAAAACAGCACGTTTTGAGCTTTAACCTCGTTTTAACGCGTAAAACAGCATAAAAACGACGAATTTTTATTATTCGTTTTTATTAATATTGCTTCTATTTGAACGATTTCAACGATCTAAAATGCTTGAAAATGCTTATTTTAGCAAAACAGCACGTTTTGAGTTTTTAATCTGCTTTTTTAACGCGTAAAACAGCATAAAACGACGAAATTTTATTATTCGTTTTTATTAATATTGCGTCTATTTGAACGTTTTCCCAAGGATCTAAAATGCTTGAAAATGCTTTTTAGCAAAACAGCACGTTTTGAGCTTTATTCTGCGTTTTAACGCGTAAAACAGCATAAAACGACGAAATTTTTATTATTCTTTTTTTATTTTTATTGCGTCTATTTGAACGATTTCAACGATCTAAAATGCTTGAAAATGCTTATTTTAGCAAAACAGCACGTTTTGAGTTTTTAATCTGCGTTTTAACGCGTAAAACAGCAAAAAAACGACGTTTTTTTTTATTATTCGTTTTTATTAATATTGCTTCTATTTGAACGATTTCAACGATCTAAAATGGTTGAAAATGTTATTTTAGCGAAACAGCACGTTTTGAGCTTTAATCTGCGTTTTAACGCGTAAAACAGCATAAAAACGGAAATTTTATTATTCGTTTATTAATATTGCGTCTATTTGAACGATTTCAACGATCTAAAATGCTTGAAAATGCTATTTTAGCAAAACAGCACGTTTTGAGCTTTATTCTGCGTTTTAACGCGAAAAACAGCATAAAACGACAAATTTTATTATTCGTTTTTTTTATTGCGTCTATTTGAACGATTTCAACGATCTAAAATGCTTGAAAATGCTTATTTTAGCAAAACAGCACGTTTTGAGCTTTAATCAGCGTTTTAACGCGTAAAAAAACATAAAACACGAAATTTTTATTATTCGTTTTTATTAATATTGCGTCTATTTGAACGTTTCAACGATCAAATGCTTGAAAATGCTTTTTTTTAGCAAAACAGCACGTTTTGAGTTTTTAATCTGCGTTTAATGCGAAAAACAGCAAAAAAACGACGAATTTTTATTATTCGTTTTTATTAATATTGCTTCTATTTGAACGATTTCAACGATCTAAAATGCTTGAAAATGCTTATTTTAGCAAAACAGCATCGTTTTGAGCTTTATTCTGTTTTAACGCGTAAAACAGCATACAAAAACGACGAAATTTTTATTATTCGTTTTTATTAATATTGGTGTCTATTTGAACGATTTCAACGATCTAAAAATGCTTCGAGTTTATTTTAGCAAAAAATGTTAACGTTTTGAAGCTTTAATCTGCGTTTTAATGCGTAAAACAGCATAAAAACGACGAATTTTTTATTATTCGTTTTTTAATAATATTGCTTCTATTTGAACGATTTCAACGATCTAAAATGCTTGAAAATGATTATTTTAGCAAAACAGCAACGTTTTGAGCTTTAATCTGCGTTTTAACGCGTAAAAGCGTTAATAAAAACGACGAAATTTTTATTATTCGTTTTATTAATATTGCGTCTATTTGAACGATTTCAACGATTTAAAATGTTTGAAAATGCTTATTTTAGCAAAACAGCATGTTTTGAGCTTTAATCTGCGTTTTAACGCGTAAAACAGCATAAAAACGACGAAATTTTTATTATCTGTTTTTTATTTTTATTGCGTCTATTTGAACGTGATTTCCAACGATCTAAAATGCTTGAAAATGCTTATTTTAGCAAAAACAATCACGTTTTTGAAAGGTTAATCTGCGTTTTAACGCGCGAAACAGCATAAAAACGACGAATTTTTTAATATTAGTTTTTTTATTATCATTGCTTCTATTTGAACGATTTCAACGATCTAAAAATGCTTGAAAATGTTTATTTTAGCAAAAACAGCACGTTTTGAGCTTTATTCTGCGTTTTAACGCAAAACAGCATAAAAAACGACGAAATTTTTATTATTCGTTTTTATTAATATTGCGTCTATTTTGAACGATTTCAACGATCTAAAATGCTTGAAAATGCTTATTTTAGCAAAACAGCACGTTTTGAGTTTTAATCTCGCGTTTTAACGCGTAAAACAGCATAAAATGACGAATTTTTTATTATTCGTTTTATTAATATTGCTTCTATTTAAACGATTTCAACGATCTAAAATGCTTGAAAATGCTTATTTTAGCAAAACAGCACGTTTTAAGCTTTAATCTGCGTTTTAACGCGTAAAACAGCATAAAAACGACGAAATTTTTATTATTCGTTTTTTATTTTATTGCGGCCTATTTGGAACGATTTCAACGATCTAAAATGCTTGAAAATGCATATATATTTTGTTAAACAGGCACGTTTTATTTTAATCTGCGTTTAACGCGTAAAACAGCATAAAAACGTGACGAATTTTTTATTATCGTTTTTATTAATATTGTTCTATTTGGAACGATTTCAACGATCAAAAATGTGTGAAATGCTTATTTTAAAGCAAAAACAGTTAACGTTTTGAGTTTTAATCTGCGTTTTAACGCGTAAAACAGCATAAAAACGACGAAATTTTTATTATTCATTTTATTTTTATTGCGTCTTTTATTTGAACGATTTCAAACGATCTAAAATGCTTAAAAATGCTTATTTGAGCAAAAAACAGCACTTTTTGAGCGTTAATCTGCGTTTTAACGCGTAAAACAGCAAAAAAAAACGACAAATTTTTTTATTATTGGGTTTTTATTAATATTGCGTCCTTTTGGGAAACGATTTCAACGATCAAAAAAATGCTTGAAAATGCTTATTTTAGAAAAAAACAACACGTTTTGAGCTTTAATCTGCGTTTTAAGGTAAAACAGCATAAAAACGACGAATTTTTTATTATTCGTTTTTATTAATATTGCGCCCTATTTGAACGATTTCAACGATCTAAAATGCTTAAAAATGCTTATTTTAGCAAAACAGCACGTTTTGAGCTTTATTCTGCGTTTTAACGCGTAAAACAGCATAAAACGACGAAATTTTTATTATTCGTTTTTATTTATTGCGTCTATTTGAACGATTTAACGATCTAAAATGCTTGAAAATGCTTATTTTAGCAAAACAGCACGTTTTGAGCTTTAATCTGCGTTTTAACGCGTAAAAAAAGCATAAAATGACAAATTTTTTTATTATTCGTTTTTATTAATATTGCTTCATTTAACGATTTCAACGATCTAAAATGCGAAAATGCTTATTTTAGCAAAACAGCACGTTTTGAGCTTTTAATCGCGTTTTAACGCGTAAAACAGCCTAAAAACGACGAAATTTTTATTATTCGTTTTTATTTTTATTGCGTCTATTTGATCGATTCCAACGATCTAAAATGCTTGAAAATGCTTATTTTAGCAAAACAGCACGTTTTGAGCTTTAATCTGCGTTTTAACGCGTAAAACAGCAAAAAAACGACGAATTTTTATTATTCGTTTTATTAATATTGCTTCTATTTGAACGATTTCACGATCTAAAATGCTTGAAAATGCTTTTTAGCAAAACAGCACGTTTTGAGTTTATTCTGCGTTTTAACGCGTAAAACAGCATAAAACGACGAAATTTTTTTTATTCGTTTTATTAATATTGCGTCTATTTGAACGATTTCAACGATCTAAAATGCTTGAAAATGTTTTATTTTAGCAAAACAGCACGTTTTGAGGCTTTAATCTGCGTTTTAACGCGTAAAACAGCATAAAAACGACGAATTTTTATTATTCTTTTTTTATTAATATTGCTTCTATTTAAAACGATTTCAACGATCTAAAATGCTTGAAAATGCTTATTTTAGCAAAACAGCAGTTTGAGCTTTAATCTGCGTTTTAACGCGTAAAACAACATAAAACGACGAAATTTTTTATTATTCGTTTTTATTAATATTGCGTCTATTTGAACGATTTCAACGATCTAAGATGCTTGAAAATGCTTATTTTAGCAAAACAGCACGTTTGGAGCTTTATTCTGCGTTTTAACGCGTAAAACAGCATAAAACGACGAAATTTTATTATTCGTTTTATTATATTGCGTCTATTTGAACGATTTCAACGATCTAAAATGCTTGAAAATGCTTATTTTAGCAAAACAGCAGTTTTGAGCTTTAATCTGCGTTTTAACGCGTAAAACAGCATAAAACGACGAAATTTTTATTATTCGTTTTTATTAATATTGCGTCTATTTGAACGATTTCAACGATCTAAAATGCTGAAAATGCTTATTTTAGCAAAACAGCACGTTTTGAGCTTTTAATCTGCGTTTTAACGCGTAAAACAGCATAAAACGACGAATTTTTATTATTCGTTTTTATTAATATTGCTTCTATTTGAACGATTTCAACGATCTAAAATGCTTGAAAATGCTTATTTTAGCGGAAACAGCACGTTTTGAGCTTTAATCTGCGTTTTAACGCGTAAAACAGCATAAAACGACGAATTTTTATTAATCGTTTTTATTAATATTGCTTCTATTTGAACGATTTCAACGATCTAAAATGCTTGAAAATGCTTATTTTAGCAAAACAGCGCGTTTTGAGCTTTTATTCTGCGTTTTAACGCGTAAAACAGCATAAAACGACGAAATTTTATTATTCGTTTTTATTAATATTGCGTCTATTTGAACGATTTCAACGATCTAAAATGCTTGAAAATGCTTATTTTAGCAAAACAGCACGTTTTGAGCTTTAATCTGCGTTTTAATGCGTAAAACAGCATAAAACGACGAATTTTTATTATTCGTTTTTATTAATATTGCTTCTATTTGAACGATTTCAACGATCTAAAATGCTTGAAAATGATTATTTTAGCAAAACAGCACGTTTTGAGCTTTAATCTGCGTTTTAACGCGTAAAGCAGCATAAAACGACGAACTTTTATTATTCGTTTTTATTAATATTGCGTCTATTTGAACGATTTCAACGATTTAAAATGCTTGAAAATGCTTATTTTAGCAAAACAGCACGTTTTGAGCTTTATTCTGCGTTTTAACGCGTAAAACAGCATAAAACGACGAAATTTTTATTATTCGTTTTTTATTAATATTGCGTCTATTTGAACGATTTCAACGATCTAAAATGCCTGAAAATGCTTATTTTAGCAAAACAGCACGTTTTGAGCTTTTATTCTGCGTTTTAACGCGTAAAACAGCATAAAAACGACGAAATTTTATTATTCGTTTTTTATTAATATTGCGTCTATTTGAACGATTTCAACGATCTAAAATGCTTGAAAATGCTTATTTTAGCAAAACAGCACGTTTTGAGCTTTAATCAGCGTTTTAACTCGTAAAACAGCATAAAACGACAGAAATTTTATTATTCGTTTTTTATTAATATTGCGTCTATTTGAACGATTTCAACAATCTAAAATGCTTGAAAATGCTTATTTTAGCAAAACAGCACTTTTTGACCCTTTAAATCTGCGTTTTAACTCGTAAAACAGCAAAAGGTAAAATTTTTTTTTTCTTTTTTATTAATATTGCTTCTATTGGAACGATTTAAACGATCAAAAATGCTTGAAAATGCTTATTTTAGCAAAACAGCACGTTTGAGTTTTTAATCTGCTTTTTAACGCGAAAAACAGCATAAAAGGGAAAAAATTTTTATTATCCGTTTTTTTTTTTTTATTGCGTCTATTTGATGGGTTCCCAACGATCTAAAATCCCCGGAAAATTTTTATTTTACCCCAAAACACCCGTTTTGAGCTTTAAATCTGCTTTTTTAACGCGTAAAACCATAAAACGAGGGGAAATTTTTTTATTATTCGTTTTTTTTTTTAATTTTGCGTCTATTTGAAGGGTTTAAACGATCTAAAATGCTTGAAAATGCTTTTTTTTAGCAAAACAGGGGTTTTGGGGCTTTTTTCTGCTTTTTTCGCGAAAAACAGCAAAAAAACGACAAAAAAATTTTTTTAATTATTCGTTTTTTTTAAATTGCGTCTTTTGAAGGGTTTTCAGCGATCTAAAAATGCTTGAAAATGCTTATTTTGTAAAAACAGCACTTTTTGAGCTTTATTCTCCCGTTTTAACGCGAAAAAACAGCATAAAACCGAGGGGAAATTTTTATTATTCGTTTTTATTAATATTGCGTCTATTTGAACTTTTTTAAACGATCTAAAATGGAAAATGCTTATTTTAGCAAAAACACGTTTTGGGGCTTTAATCTCCCGTTTTAACGCGTAAAACAGCAAAAAAAGGGCGGAAATTTTTATTATTCGTTTTTTTATTAATATTGCGTCTGTTGAACGATTTCAACGATCTAAAATGCCTGAAAACTTATTTAGCAAAAAAAAAGCACTTTTTGGGAAGGCTTTTTCCGCTTTTTTAACGCGTAAAAAAACATAAAAGGGCAAATTTTTAAAATGCTTGAAAATGCTTATTTTAGCAAAACAGCACGTTTGAGCTTTTAATCTGCGTTTTAACGCGTAAAACAGCATAAAACGACGAATTTTTTATTATTCGTTTTTATTAATATTGCGTCCATTTGAACGATTTCAGCGATCTAAAATGCTTGAAAATGCATATTTTAGCAAAACAACACGTTTTGAGCTTTAATCTGCGTTTTAACGCGTAAAACAGCATAAAACGACGAATTTTTATTATTCGTTTTTATTAATATTGCTTCTATTTGAACGATTTCAACGATCTAAAATGCTTGAAAATGCTTATTTTAGCAAAACAGCACGTTTTGAGCTTTATTCTGCGTTTTAACGCGTAAAACAACATAAAACGACGAAATTTTTATTATTCGTTTTTATTAATAATGCGTCTATTTGAACGATTTCAACGATCTAAAATGCTTGAAAATGCTTATTTTAGCAAAACAGCACGTTTTGAGCTTTAATCAGCGTTTTAACGCGTAAAACAACATAAAACGACGAAACTTTTATTATTCGTTTTTATTAATATTGCCGTCTATTTGAACGTTTCAACGATCTAAAATGCTTGAAAATGCTTATTTTAGCAAAACAGCTCGTTTTGAGCTTTAATCTGCGTTTTAATGCGTAAAACAGCATAAAACGACGAATTTTTATTATTCGTTTTATTAATATTGCGTCTATTTGAACGATTTCAACGATTTAAAATGCTTGAAAATGCTTATTTTAGCAAAACAGCACGTTTTGAGCTTTAATCTGCGTTTTAACGCGTAAAACAGCATAAAACGATGAAATTTTTATTATTCGTTTTTATTTTTAATGCGTCTATTTGAACGATTTCAACGATCTAAAATGCTTGAAAATGCTTATTTTAGCAAAACAGCACGTTTTGAGCGTTAATCTGCGTTTTAACGCGTAAAACAGCAATAAAACGACGAATTTTTATTATTCGTTTTTATTAATATTGCGTCCATTTGAACGATTTCAACGATCTAAAATGCTTGAAAATGCTTATTTTAGCAACACGCACGTTTGAGCTTTAATCTGCGTTTTAACGCGTAAAACAGCATAAAAACGACGAATTTTTATTATTCGTTTTTTATTAATATTGCTTCTATTTGAACGATTTCAACGATCTAAAATGCTTGAAAATGCTTATTTTAGCAAAACAGCACGTTTTGAGCGTTAATCTGCGTTTTAACGCGTAAAACAGCAATAAAACGACGAATTTTATTTCGTTTTTTTTAAATTTTGCTCTTTTGAACGATT
>NW_027048684.1:0-8209 GCF_025399875.1 Dalotia coriaria | reverse complement strand
TTTTTTTTTTTGCTTAAATTTTTAGCAAAACGCGTTTGAGCTTTAATCTGCGTTTAAGTAAAACAGCATAAAACGACGAATTTTTATTATTCGTTTTTATTAATATTGCTTCTATTTGAACGATTTCAACGATCTAAAATGCTTGAAAATGCTTATTTTAGCAAAACAGCACGTTTTGAGCTTATAATCTGCGTTTTAACGCGTAAAACAGCATAAAACGACGAAATTTTTATTATTCTTTTTTATTAATATTGCGTCTATTTGAACGATTTCAACGAGCTAAAATGCTTGAAAATGCTTATTTTAGCAAAACAGCACGTTTTGAGTTTTTAATCTGCGTTTTAACGCGTAAAACAGCATAAAACGACAAAATTTTTTATTATTCGTTTTTATTAATATTGCTTCTATTTGAACGTTTTTCAACGATCTAAAATGCTTGAAAATGCTTATTTTAGCAAAACAGCGTTTTGAGCTTTAATCAGCGTTTTAACGCGTAAAACAACATAAAACGACGAAAATTTTTATTATTCGTTTTTTATTAATATTGCGTCTATTTGAACGATTTCAACGATCTAAAATGCTTGAAAATGCTTATTTTAGCAAACAGCACGTTTTGAGCTTTAATCTGCGTTTTAACGCGTAAACAGCATAAAAACGACAAAATTTTTTTATTATTCTTTTTTTATTAATATTGCTTCTATTTGAACGATTTCAACGATCTAAAATGCTTGAAAATGCTTATTTTAGCAAAACAGCACGTTTTGAGCTTTTAATCTGCGTTTTAACGCGTAAAACAGCATAAAACGACGAATTTTTATTATTTGTTTTTATTAATATTGCGTCTTTTGAACGGATTTAAACGATCTAAAATGCTTGAAAATGCTTATTTTAGCAAAACAGCACGTTTTGAGTTTTAATCAGCTTTTTAACGCGTAAAACAGCATAAAACGACAAAATTTTTATTATTCGTTTTTATTAATATTGCGTCTATTTGAACGATTTCAACGATCTAAAATGCTTGAAAATGCTTATTTTAGCAAAACAGCACGTTTGAGCTTTAATCTGCGTTTTAACGCGTAAAACAGCAAAAAAACGACGAATTTTTATTATTCGTTTTTATTAATATTGCTTCTATTTGAACGATTTCAACGATCTAAAATGCTGAAAATGCTTTTTTAGCAAAACAGCACGTTTTGAGCTTTAATCTGCGTTTTAACGCGTAAAACAGCATAAAAACGACGAATTTTATTATTCGTTTTTATTAATTTGCGTCTATTTGAACGATTTCAACGAGCTAAAATGCTTGAAAATGCTTATTTTAGCAAAACAGCACGTTTTGAGCTTTAATCTGCGTTTTAACGCGTAAAACAGCATAAAAACGACAAATTTTTTTATTATTCGTTTTTATTAATATTGCTTCTATTTAAACGTTTTCCCACGATCTAAAATGCTTGAAAATGCTTATTTTAGCAAAACAGCACGTTTTGAGCTTTAATCTGCTTTAACGAGTAAAACAGCATAAAACGACGAATTTTTATTATTCTTTTTTTATTAATATTGCTTCTATTTGAACGTTTTCCCAACGATCTAAAATGCTTGAAAATGCTTATATTAGCAAACCAGCACGTTTTGAGCTTTAATCTGCGTTTTAACGCGTAAAACAGCATAAAATGACGAATTTTTTATTATTCGTTTTTATTAATATTGCTTCAATTTAAACGATTTCAACGATCTAAAATGCTTGAAAATGCTTATTTTAGCAAAAGAGCACGTTTTGAGCAATATCTGCGTTTTAACGCGTAAAACAGCATAAAACGACGAATTTTTATTATTCGTTTTTATTAATATTGCTTCTATTTGAACGATTTCAACGATCTAAAATGCTTGAAAATGCTTATTTTAGCAAAAACAGCACGTTTTGAGCTTTAATCTGCGTTTTAACGCGTAAAACAGCATAAAACGACGAATTTTTATTATTCGTTTTTATTAATATTGCTTCTATTTAAACGATTTCAACGATCTAAAATGCTTGAAAATGCTTATTTTAGCAAAACAGCACGTTTTGAGCTTTAATCTGCGTTTTAACGCGTAAAACAGCATAAAAATGACGAATTTTTATTATTCGTTTTTATTAATATTGCTTCTATTTAACGATTTCAACGATCTAAAATGCTTGAGAATGCTTTTTTTAGCAAAACAGCACTTTTTTGAGTTTTAATCTGCGTTTTAACGCGAAAAAACAGCATTAAAAGGGCGAATTTTTTTTATTATTCTTTTTTTAAATATTGCGTCATTTGAAGGGATTTCAACGATCAAAAGGGCGAAAATGCTTATTTTAGCAAAACAGCACTTTTTGAGCTTTAATCTGCTTTTTAAGGGTAAAACAGCAAAAAAACGACAATTTTTTTTATTATTATTCTTTTTTTTAATTATTGCGTCTATTTGAAAAATTTCAACGATCTAAAATGCTTGAAAATGCTTTTTTTTGGAAAAAACAGCACGTTTTGAGTTTTTAATCTGCTTTTTTAACGCGAAAAAAACATAAAAAGGGCAAATTTTTATTTTTGTTTTTTTTAAATGTTTCTATTTGAACGTTTTCCCAACGATCTAAAATGCTTGAAAATGTTTAAGAAAAACAGCACGTTTTGAGCTTTAATCTGGGGTTTTAAAGCGAAAAAACAGCAAAAAAACGACGAATTTTTTATTATTCGTTTTTATTAATATTGCGTTTTATTTGAAGGGTTTAAAACGATCAAAAATGCTTAAAATTTTTTTAGCAAAACAGCACGTTTTGAGTTTTAAATCTGCGTTTTAACGCGTAAAAAAAAGCATAAAACGACAAAAATTTTTTATTATTCTTTTTTATTAATTTGCGTCTATTTGAACGATTTAAACGGCCCCAAAATGCTTAAAAAATGTTTTTTTACAAAACACCCACGTTTTGAGCTTTAATCTGCTTTTTAAACCCGGAAAACAGCATAAAACGACGAATTTTTATTATTCGTTTTTATTAATTTTGCGTCTATTTAAACGTTTTCCCACGATCAAAAATGCTTCAAAATGTTAATTTTAGCAAAAAAAAGCACGTTTTGGGCTTTATTCTGCGTTTTAACGCGTAAACAGCAAAAAAAGGGGTTTAATTATTCGTTTTATATTTTTTTTTGCGTCTATTTGATGGGGATTTCAACGATCTAAAATGCTTGAAAATGTTTTATTTTAGCAAAACAGCACGTTTTGAGTTTTAAATCTGCGTTTTAACGCGAAAAAACAGCATAAAACGACAAATTTTTTTATTATTTTTTTTTTATTAATATTGCTTCTTTTGAACGATTTAAAGGGGACCCAAAAATGTTAAAAATGCTTTTTTTTAGCAAAACAGCACGTTTTGAGTTTTAACCCTGCTTTTTAACGCGTAAAACAGCAAAAAAACGACAAAATTTTTTTATTATTCTTTTTTTTTATTAATATTGCGTCTTTTTGGAACGATTTAAACGATCAAAATGTTTCCCAAAATGTTAATTTTAGCAAAAAAAAGGCCCCGGTTTTGGGGGTTTTTATTCTGCGTTTTAACGCGAAAAAACAGCATAAAACGAAAAAATTTTTTATTATTCGTTTTATATTTTTTTCCCCCCCATTTGATCGATTTCAACGATCTAAAATGTTGAAAATCTTATTTTAGCAAAACAGCACGTTTTGTTTTTTTAATCTGCTTTTTAACGCGTAAAAAACAAAAAAAACAACAAATTTTTTTATTATTTGTTTTTATTAATTTGCTTCTATTTGAACGTTTCAACGATCTAAAATGCTTGAAAATGCTTATTTTAGCAAAACAGCACGTTTTGAGCTTTAATCTGCGTTTTAACGCGAAAAACAGAAAAAACGACGAAATTTTTTTTTATTCGTTTTTTTTAAATATTGCGTCTATTTGAACGATTTCAACGATCTAAAATGCTTGAAAATGCTTTTTTAAAAGAAAAACAGCACGTTTTATTTTAAAACCCAGCGTTTTAACGGGAAACAGCAAAAAAAACACAAATTTTTAAATTTCGTTTTTTATTTACCCCTTTCATTTGAACGATTTCAACGATCAAAAATGCTTGAAAATGTTATTTTAGCAAAACAGCACGTTTGAGTTTTAATATGCGTTTTAACGCGAAAAACAGCTTTAAAACGACAAATTTTTTATTATTCGTTTTTATTAATAGTTTCTATTTGAACGATTTAACCCCCCAAAATCCCCTTAAAATGCTTTTTTTGGCAAAACCCTTTTGAGCTTTAACCGCTTTTAACGCGCGAAAAACAGCAAAAAAACGACAAAATTTTTTATTATTCGTTTTTATTAAATATTGCGTCTATTTGAACGTTTCAACGACCCAAAATGCTTGAAAATGCTTATTTTAGCAAAACAGCAAGTTTTGAGCTTTATTCTGCTTTTTAACGCGCAAAAAAACATAAAAACGACGAAATTTTTTTTAAATTCGTTTTTTTTTTTATTGCGTCTATTTGAACGTTTTCCCAACGATCTAAAGTTTAAAAAATGCTTATTTTAGCAAAATAGCACTTTTTGAGTTTTTAATCTCCCTTTTTTAACGCGTAAAAAAACATAAAAATGACAAATTTTTTTAATATTTTTTTTATTAATATTGCGTCTATTTGAACATTTCAACGATTTCTTAAAAAATGCTTATTTTAGCCGGCACTTTTTGGGGCTTTAAAAATGCGTTTTAAGGGCGTAAAACGAAAAAAAAACGACAAAATTTTTATTTTTCGTTTTTATTAATTTGCTTCTATTTGAACGATTTCAACGATCTAAAATGCTTGAAAATGCTTATTTTTAGAAAAAACAGCACTTTTTTGAGTTTTTAACTGCGTTTTAACGCGTAAAAAAACAAAAAAATGACAAAATTTTTTAAATTATTCGTTTTTATTAATATTGTTAAAATTTAAACGATTTCAACGATCTAAAATGCTTGAAAAGCTTATTTTAGCAAAAGAGACATTTTTAAATATTCTCCCTTTTTTTAACGCGTAAAAAAACAAAAAACGACAAATTTTTTTATTATTCGTTTTTATTAATATTGCTTCTATTTGAACGATTTCAACGTAAAATGCTTAAAAATCTTTTTTTAGAAAAACAGCACTTTTTGGGGCAATCTGCTTTTTAACGCGAAAAAACAGCAAAAAAACGACAAATTTTTTTATTATTCTTTTTTTATTAATATTTTTTATTTGAACGATTTCAACGATCAAAAAATGCTTGAAAATGCTTTTTTTTAGCAAAACAGCACGTTTTGAGTTTTAATCTGCGTTTTAACGCGAAAAACAGCATAAAAAATGAGGGTTTTTTATTATTCTTTTTTTATTAATTTTTGCTTCTATTTAAACGATTTCAACGATCTAAAATGCTTAAAAAATGCTTATTTTAGCAAAACAGCACGTTTTGAGTTTTTAATCTGCTTTTTAAGGGTAAAACAGCATAAAAACGACAAAATTTTTTATTATTCTTTTTTATTAATATTGCTTCTATTTGAACGATTTAAACGACCCTAAAATGCTTGGCTTATTTTAGCAAAACAGCACGTTTTGAGTTTTAATCAGCGTTTTAACGCGAAAAAACAGCATAAAAACGACGAAATTTTTTATTATTCGTTTTTTTTAATATTGGGGTCTATTTGAACGATTTAAACGATCAAAATGCTTGAAAATGATTATTTTAGAAAAACAGCACGTTTTGAGTTTTAATCTGCGTTTTAACGCGTAAAACAGCATAAAAACGAGGGGAAATTTTTTATTATTCTTTTTTATTAATATTGCTTCTATTTGAACGTTTTCCCAACGATCTAAAATGCTTGAAAATGCTTATTTTAGCAAAACACCCTTTTTAAAACTTTAATCTGCTTTTTTTAACGCGAAAAAAAAGCAAAAAAACATTTTTAAATTATTCTTTTTTTATTAATATTTTTTGGAAGGGTTTAAAACGATCTAAAATGCTTGAAAATCTTTTTAAGCAAAACAGCACGTTTTGAGTTTTTAACCCAGCTTTTTTAACGCGAAAAAACAGCAAAAAAAAGGGACGAAATTTTTATTATTCTTTTTTTATTAATTTGCGTCTATTTGAACGTTTCAACGATCAAAATGCTTGAAAATGCTTATTTTAGCAAAAAAAAGCACGTTTTGAGTTTTAATATGCTTTTTAACGCGAAAAAACAGCTTTTCGACAAATTTTTTTATTATTCGTTTTTTTAATATTCTTCATTTGAACGTTTCAACGATCAAAAAATGCTTGAAAATGCTTTTTTTAGCAAAAAGCACGTTTTGAGCTTTAATCTGCTTTTTTAAGGGTAAAACAGCAAAAAAACGACAAAATTTTTTATTATTCTTTTTTGTTAATATTGCGTCTTTTTGGGAACGATTTCAACGACCCAAAAATGCTTGAAAATGCTTATTTTTTAGCAAAACAGCACGTTTTGAGTTTTAATCTGCGTTTTAACGGGGTAAAACAGCATAAAAATTTTCAAATTTTTTTTATTATTCGTTTTTTTAAATAGTTTCCCTTTTTAAAAACGTTTTCCCAACGATCAAAATGCTTGAAAATGCTTTTTTTAAAAGAAAAAACAGCACTTTTTGGGGAATCTGCGTTTTTAACGAAAAACAGCAAAAAAAACGACAAAATTTTTTATTATTCGTTTTTATTAATATTGCTTCTTTTTAAAAAGGGTTTAAACGACCCCATAAGGGCAAAAAATGCTTATTTTAGCATAACAGCCGTTTTGAGCTTTAATCTGGGGTTTTAACGCCTAAAACAGCATATAAACGACAAATTTTTTTATTATTCTTTTTTTATTAATATTGCGTCTATTTGAACAAATTTCAACGATCTAAAATGCTTGAAAATGCTTTTTTTAGAAAAAACAGCATTTTGGGCCCAATCAGCGTTTTAACGCGTAAAACGGCAAAAAACGACTTTTTTTTGTTATTCTTTTTTATTAATTTTTGCTTCTTTTTGGGAACGTTTCAACGTCAAAAAATGTTTTAAAAATGCTTATTTTAGAAAAAACAGCACTTTTTGAGTTTTAATCTGCGTTTTAACGCGAAAAACAGCAAAAAAACGACGAAATTTTTATTACCCTTTTTTTATTAATATTGCGTCTATTTGAACGATTTAAACGATCAAAAAATGCTTGAAAATGCTTTTTTTTAGCAAAAAAAAAGCACGTTTTGTTTTTTTAACGGCTTTTTAAACCGCGTAAAACAGCATAAAAACGAGGGGAATTTTCGTTTTTTTTTATTAATTTGCATCTATTTGAACGATTTCAACGTCAAAAAATGCTTGAAAATGCTTATTTTAGAAAAAACAGCACGTTTTGAGCAATCGCATTTTAACGCGTAAAAAAACAAAAAAAACGATGAATTTTTATTTTCTTTTTTATTAATTTGCGTCTATTTGAACGTTTTCCCAATGTTTCAAAATGCTTGAAAATGCTTATTTTAGCAAAACAGCACTTTTTTGAGTTTTTTAAATCTGCTTTTTAAACGCGTAAAACAGCTTTAAAAAGGGCAGTTTTTTTTTATTATTCTTTTTTTAATTAATTGCTTCTATTTGAATTTTGATTTCAACGATCTAAAATGCTTGAAAATGCTTTTTTTAGCAAAACAGCACGTTTTGAGCTTTAATCTGCGTTTTAACGCGTAAAACAGCATAAAACGACGAAATTTTTATTATTCGGTTTTATTAATATTGCGTCTATTTGAACTTTTCAACGATCTAAAATGCTTGAAAATGCTTATTTTAGCAAAACAGCACGTTTTGAACTTTAATCAGCGTTTTAACGCGAAAACAGCTAAAACGACGAAATTTTTATTATTCGTTTTTATTAATATTGCTCTATTTGAACGATTTCAACGATCTAAAATGCTTGAAAAGCTTATTTTAGCAAAACAGCCGTTTTGAGCTTTAATCTGCGTTTTAACGCGTAAACAGCATAAAAACGACGAATTTTTTAATTCGTTTTTATTAATATTGCTTCTATTTGAACGATTTCAACAATCTAAAATGCTTGAAAATGCTCATTTTAGCAAAACAGACGTTTTGGGCTTTAATCTGCTTTTTAACGCGTAAAACAGCATAAAACGACGACTTTTTTATTATTCGTTTTTATTAATGTTGCGTCTATTTGAACGATTTAAACGATAAAAGCTTAAAATTTTA